>NC_090935.1:630026142-630329172 GCF_040938575.1 Ambystoma mexicanum
TTTCAGTGCTGCGACTCACTGGGTACACTCCCGAGTACTCAGAGCCCCCTCTACACACATGGCACACCAAACTCCTTTGCTCACTCGTACAATTCTATAGAGGAGATTTCACGTGAGTCTGAGTTGGCAAAGCTCCCTTTAGGTTGTCATGAGGGATATATAGCTGCATCATCCTTTTGAACCCAGTCCAGGTGAGATGCCCAGAACCCGCTGTCCCGTGCATGGCCGCGCGTTTATGGCAACACGCCGATCTCTTGTGCCACAAGAGAACACATGCAGACTCTCAAAACAACAGATATGTCAAAACCTTCTGTGTCATGGGATGACGTAAGTAATGATTTGGGGTTTAAAGGGGAACTTGCTGTTGTCGGTTATTTGATCTACAGTTAAATAAGTAGCATAAGAGAGAGAGGGGGGGTGCACAGAGTAGTGGATACTGCATTCATGGAATGAGGACACGCGTTTCAGAAAATCAGTTAAATCACACTTACACTCACAGGCTCTTAAGCCTCCTTCTGAATGTTCACACACAATCGTATTCACTAATCCCTGCGTACTGGTTGCGCTACAACAACACACCATGAACACACACAAGCACACATACACACAGGCGACCATCCCTTCTCATGATGGCAATACTTATTTTTTCCACATGGAATGCAAGGTGGCATGATGGGAAATGCAGGGCTGATGTTGCCATTACTAGCCTCGCTGCATTGCAGCATGGCACCTGTCACAAGTCACGATGGTCTCTATGTTGCCGATTTCTGTGAATGTTTACCCTGAAACACCGCCAGGCTGGTGATTTCCAGAAGCCTTTTTAAATGCGTTCAGGCACCAGATTCTGGCTGATGTAGCAGGTGTATAGACTTTTTTTCGTAAACAAAATGTGCCAGCCTTTTGCTGACTGGCTGTTCCTTCCTTTAGACGTCTCCTCTTGCGAGTGACCCCAGGTGTCCCCCTGCAAATGCATACACGTGGATTCTTGATTAGTGTTCCTGATTTGTCAGTTTCACTGCATGATGCATATGCTCCACCCATAACCCCCGCAACACTGTAACAGTTCCTTCCACTGTACATGATCACACGGTGAGTGACGGTGTGCACAGTGTTCACCGTGCCACCAGCTAGCACCATGTCACCCATTTCTACCAAGTGTGGAAGCGCGGCTTTACCCTTCACTTGCGTGACAGCTCTGCTATGATGTGATTTGAGTACTTTATGAGCAGGCTGGTTGTGGTTCATTTGTTTTGCAAGATTGACCATATCCGCGTATCATCTGAGTGGAAATGGGCATCTCCCATCACAATCTCTTTGGGTGTTTCTTAGGGAGCAGTTGAGGGTGCTCGAGGCTTGTTGAGGTGTTATCTGGCGTGCAACCTCTGGTGCTTCGTGATCGTCTAGCATGCTAGATCTCCCTCCTATTCTATGTCATGGGCTTATGAGCTGCAGTCATGCCCGTCCGTGTTAGTGCAGCATTGCTGATATGCATATGAGCTTTGCATCTTATGTGCTGCCACTGTTGCTGTCTGTAGGCTCTTGTGTCTTTTCTTCTGTCATTATCCCCTTAACTGGTCTGTTGCTAGATCCAGGTTAATATTGTGGGTTCCTCTGCTCTGTGCTCCATATTCAGTTTTACTCATGACTTGCCAACTGCCCAGTGTTCCTTATATGTGCATTGGTTCAAGCGGCAGGAATTGCCCTGGATGCACTGCCTATACAACAGGGTTCAAATGAATGACCCCATGATGCTGTGGGTGATGGCAGTTTGTGTGCTTCTGCTTAAGGTGGGAAGGTGGCAAAATGTGGCCAGTAGGCGAGCATAGGCCATACCCACTTACAGTTAGATTACAATGTTCATTCTAAAAGACAAATTAAGTAAACTTAATTACTGAGCACTTTATGACACTGAAACACTATGCATGTTTTGCCTCCTGGAAATCTCCCCCCACAAAGTAAATTTTCTTTCAAAAAGGGAGATTCACAATATCTTATTCATTGAGGTGAACCATCTCCGGTTCCGGAAGCACCTCAATACCTTCCTCTTTGCTTTGGCCTTTGCCCCCCTTCTCCCCTGCTGATCTCTTTTTTCTCTCCCTCTGCACTGTGCACCTGGCCACCCTCTGTCCTTCCAGTCCAGGTACCTGCTCACCCGGCCACCCTCCTGCACCGCCTCTGGGTCACCCCTTGCACTGGGGTCTGTATCTGTACCCATACAGTCCCCCACCCCCTGTCTTTTCTCCTGGCTTATCCGACATACCCCATTGGCTATACTCAGCACCTGCCACTTGATGGCTGCACTAGTACAGTTTATTGCCTTTATTATTTATTTAATTTATTTATTTATTATTATTTATTTGTTTCTCTTGTGCTCCGCACTTTCTACTTCTTCCCCCCTTCCATGCACTGCTCCCCCTCTCCCATGCACTTGCGCGTTCTTAATGTCACTGGGCCTTGTAAGATCGTTGTTTTGTTATCCCGTTTCCTTCCCTGCCTTGTCGCGCTCTGAAACACTTGTGTGTGAGCGCTATATAAATAAAATATCAATTCACAAAAATAGGAAGTTAAACTGATAACCCCCTTTTCAAGAATCACACACTTTGATCACCCGGGAATGCACTTTATTTACTTTTCAATAGTTCCACAGAAGAGGCCTGTTTAAGCATCGTGAGGTTTGGGAAAGCATGTGTGGCTCTGATAAATAGATATTAGTAAATTTAAAATACAGCAATTTGATTCATGTGTTGTCTTTTACAGTTTCATGCATAAGGGTTTATTATGTTCTACTGTTCTGTGTATGGATTTTAACTTTCACTCGGCCCTATGACTTGGGCCCTCGGCCATTACCAGCCAGTGAAGCCCACAGGGGGTTCAGTATTGCTAGTAGGACCCAGGGTTTATGAACTGGGGTACTGAAAGCAATGCATTGTTTGAAAAAATGAATTGCAGGATTATCTCAAACCATTTTCTCTTAAGCAAATACTCACCCAAGCTGGCCGCCATACAAATGAAAGGTGTGACTCCATGCAGGGCCCTTTTTCAATTTCCATGGTGGCCTGGGATCTTGACGTGACGCAGCAGCGGCAGAAATGGAAAAAAACAAGAGCTGAGAGGGAACTGGGTAAGGAGTGGATGGGAGGCAGACAGCAGAGGAAAGGCAAGGGGGGATGGCGGGGCAGGTATGAGCAGTGCGAAGCTTGCTCCAAACCAGGGCTAAGATTGTTAGATTCAGCCATGATTTGGACCAACCTGATTGGCGGCCGCACGCACCCCGGACAGTAATAACAAATATTAACACACATTTTCAGGATGGTTTAGCAAGTGTTTCACACATGCGGTCTGTTGGTGTTCAGAATGGAAAGTCTGTCTACCATTGCTTTTTGGAGAGGACGAGCTACTTTGGAGCCGGACAACACCACTATAAGACCACTTTCCCAGCACAAAGCGCTGCGCGGGCCAGCAAGTGGTTCACACAAGTGGCCTGGTTGTGGTCCGTTTGGAGACCATTTGGAGACCGGAAGGCTGGTATAACATTCTATGTGTCCTAACAGTTTGCATTGCAGCTCGAGAGGAAAACTAGAACAAGCTAAGGTAAGCAGGCCCTTAGCAGCAACATCATAAGTTAATTGAGACTTTGCCGTGACGTGTTTGTAAATAAGACTTGCATAGAACGGCTCTGTGTGTACAGACCAGTTGTGAGAATGTTGCAATGCTAGGAAAAGTCACAAACAAAGGTCTATATTTTAAGAAAAGCCAAACCCTATGGGAATAGAAAATGGGACAAAATAATGAATTATATGGCAACTCCCAAACGGCCGAGTAGGCCAAAGGGCTCCATAGTGAGAGGAATGGAATTGTCCCTGCTTCTCTCTCACCATTGGATGACGCAGAACCCAGAGGGGAAATAACAGCATTTTTTTGCCCAGGTCCCGAGTTTAACGGCATGATGGGCGGACGGGAGAAACATGCTCGGAGAGTCAGCATACAACAATTGTCCATCATGAGAACAGGAGCCATTCATTTCACAACATTGATTATAAATCATTGCTGGACCTCTGCTATTCTTTGCAGCAACACACACAAGAGACAAACAGCCAATTAAGGTCCAAAGAATGATCTACGTTGCTACCGGTACAAAAGAACTTGCAAGATATTTCTACTCAACAAACTCAACAAGGTCTATCAGCAAGCCCAAATATGTGGTATGAATCTGACGCACATATTGAAGAAGACAGCCAGGCAGTTCCGGCAGTGGTTTCTTTGTCTGCAACAACAAAAGCAAGCTCCAATACCAGCGATGGAGCCTTGCAGTTTGCAGTAAAGATATTGTTAAAACTATATGACAGAATTCACGAGGATATTAAATGGCAAGGTGACGCCATATTGGATCTTCAAAGCCTGCTGGAAAGCACATTGGAAATAATTGTTACGAGCGATGACAGAGAAGAAATACAGTCCTCTCTTGTGTCCCCCCACCTACAGGAGTGGTAATTGAAGAGAACAATGAAGTTGGGGATATGATATGATAGGTTATTAATAACACGCTGCCGTGCTTCCAAGGAGAGCACATTGCCCCTGAGCTATCCTCCCGAGCTGAGAGAACAACAGTCACTTCTTTTTACTATCCTACGCGTAGAGAAAGGCACAAGAAAAAACGCTAGCAGGGCATTGCAACCAAACAGGTAAAATTGGCAATACTGAAAACTGATGATTCGATTCAACAGCCTTTCCATTCTACAATTGGGTCTGTTCCATGTGTAAAATCAAAGAGCATGCGGAAAAGAGCACAACATCGACAGAGGAGATCTCTCCAGACCATGGGTACTCCAACTAGTTGGCTAGTAACAGACACAGGGCCTCATTAGGACCCTGGCGGAGAGGGTTTTACGCCAGCGTAGTGCATGGCGTACCTCTCCGCCATACTACGAGTTCCCGTAGCGCCATGGCGGCCTTTTCCGCCTGGTTTTACCAGGCGGAGAAAACCATGGCGCTACGGGACCTCGTTGTTAATTACGCCACCGTATTTTACGGTGGCGTAATTAACTCCTTCCCCACTCCCATTATACCCTATGGGGCAAAAATGGGAATGGGGAAGGGCAGAATGGGGATTGGGGATTTACCGCTCCGCCGAGGTCGGAATGGGGCGGTAAATCCGCCAACCCCCATGGCGCTATCGGCGGCTTTCCGCCATGCTTCGCGGTGCATTTAGCACCGCGAAATCCGCCTGGGTCCTAATGAGGCCCACAGTCTGTGGAAATGAAGTGGCGCAGGTGTGCACCGGAAATAAAGACCAGATCGTTCCTTCCCTGGCAATGCCCGTTGGACAAACTTTACTTATGAAAGTTGTTAGTAATACAGTGAACCACAATTTACAGGGTCATTCCCAAGAAGTAGTAAAAGAGGATGGTGAACAACAGGCTCTAGATTTAAGAGTATTTACAATTGCAGTAGATTTAACAGATCAGCGGAAAAGTAGTATAAATCGTTGGGAATTATTAAGATTGTTCCAAAAAATTCTAACGCTAAGAATATTGAATTCTAGTGATTTCGGTTTCATTGAACCTTTGAGCGATGCATATGGGACTATATCTCAAATACATTGGGGGTCATTACAACTCTGGCGGTAGGGGGTTAACGGGGCCGGTAGAGCTGCCAGCCCCATTAACCCCCTACCGCCTCATTACGAGGTCCGCTCACGGGACCCGCTAAGTACGCCAGGTTAAACCAGGCGTCCTTAGCAGGTCCTGCGAGCGGTCCAGCATGCTAACAATGGGCCCGGCATTAACAGGCCCATTGTTAGCATGCTCGCCATTCCCATTGAGCCCTGCGGGGGCCGAAATGGGAATGGGGATGCACAGGGTCTGGGTTCCCTGAATGGGGAAATACCAGGCCCTCCAAGGTCGGAATGGCCCGGTATTTCCCCATTCAGGGAACCCGGACCCGGTGCCCAGATTGGGGGTAGCCATGCCACAAATAGCGGCATGGCTACATCCAATGCTGTAATGACCTCTATTGTCTCTTTCCTGAAACAGCTGCATTCAAATGTAGTAATCAACCATCTTTAAACTACCTTGGGTAGTACTTGATAAAGAATTACGTATTGGCGATTTACAATCGTGTTGCGGAAAAGTGCATGTGAGGGCAGAAAAGTAAGGCCAATGGTCTAATGAAAGCTACCCCACCTAATGCTTTAAAGTATAGTGATGTACAAGGATGGGAATGGTTGAGGAGTGTGTTACCGGCACTTGTAAGCCCTACACAATTAACAAGAAAATGTGCATATTGGAATACTAGGCCCACTCTCATTTTTTGTCGGAAATGTGTTCTTTAGAATTTTATTGAATTATGACATCTTTATGCTCCAAGAGACATGGTTAATGTTCCCAGTCCATTTAGACGGTTATCACCTTTACCACACAAGCGCAAACAGGGCAGTAGGGGACGCCCTTATGGCTTCTCATTATAGAAATAAACTCTACTCGCATTTTGCCTGAAGGTTTGAGCATGAACGTAATTGCGGTAGAGGTTGCGAATAAGTCTGGACAGGTTCGCAAACTTATGTTAATTATTAACATATATGTGGCACCAGGAGAGACAGTTTCAGAATACATTTTTGATTACATAGACACAGTATTTGCCCAGTGCGTGAACGTCCAGGAAAATTATATTGTTTCGGATTGAGGCGACTTTAATGCAAGAGTTCTAGATCAAGAATTGTCTGCTCTTTATATGAGAAAGTATGGGCCAGGAGTATGATGGTCCACAACTTCTCTAAGTCAGAGGTGAATATAGAAAAGGCCTGTGCGAGAATTTATGAAACAGAAGACATTTCATTGGTGAACTCACAGCAAATGAGATTGAATTCCGGCTTAAGCAGATGGCCTATAGAGAGGGAGGGGTCAAAGGTAAACCACATCTAGATATAAGTCATTTATAACACACCTGTACACAAGTGTTACTAGGCGCAACAATACAAGGGAGGGAAGACAGAGGGAGGACAAGACAAATGATCTTACGCATTGCTCTGAGTAAGTGCAATAAGGGCAGCGCAGCTCTGGGAAAGTTCCAGGAGGCAAGGGACTGTAGAGGTCACAGTTACAGCCCCTAAGTGCATGGTAGACCTGGATGCAGTGCAGCGGAGACTGATCAAGAAAGAGCCTTGCACCCATTGAGATACTGAGTTTAGCCAAGCAACCAGTCAGTGAAGCAGACAGGTAGGTTAGAGATGTCAGCAGGGGAGGGAGAGAGAGAAAGCAGTGGAGAAAAGTAAGGTTTTGAGCTGCTTCTGGAACTTCAGGTTGTCTGGCTCACGTTTGAGAGGAGCAGGGAGGCCATTCCAGAGGGAGGCACCTGCGGAGGAAAGCGATCTACCCCCCACTCTGTGCCTGGAGAAGTGTCTGACCCTTAGACAGTTGGAGGAAGCTGAGCGAAGGCTCGAGATGGAAGGTATTTAGGAAGAGAGCATTGTAGGTAGTGCGGACTCTGGCCCAGAAAGCCTTGTGGACAATGCAAAGGATCTTGAATTTGATCCTTGCAGCCACCTGGAAAGTGGAGAGATTTCAGGGCTGGAGAGATATGGTCCCTGGGCTTGAGGCCAAGGATAAGTCTTGCAGTCCTGTTCTGGATTAGTTGCAGAGGGTTGGAGAGTAGCGGAAGGCAGATTGAGAAAGAGTCTGTTATAGTTGTCCAGCCTAGAGAGAACCAATGCTCTGGATACAGTGAGCTTCTGTGGGAAGGTGAGGAAGGGAAGAGTACCTTTAAGGAGGAGATTCTGGTAGTGGGACTTCTTGGCGACATCCGAGATGTGAGGTTAGAAAGAGAGAGTGGAATCAAAGATGACACCAAAGTTGTTTGCCTCACAGGAAGGTGAGGGTAGAGGGCCCAAGGAGGGCAGCCAGAGTGAGAGAGGGAAAGCGGGATCAGGAGTCCTAATGAGAAGAATCTCCATTTTACTGGCATCAAGATGGCTTCTTGAGGAGGGAGTGCACAAGGGAGTGCTTGAGGAGAGAGGGGAACTTCCAGTGGCGAAAGAGTGATTACAGAAATCACCAAGGCTGGAGCGTGGGTGTCAATATGGTCCTTGATGATTCTGGAGGAGCAGGGGCGCACCTGTTTGGACAATACTTTCATAGATCTAGCTTGTATAGAAACGTTGTCAGGTGTTGTTAAGGAACAGGAGGATAAAGGAGGAGGGGAGGGAGAGTTGGCCACAGGGGGTCCGAGAGAGGAAGAGAAGATAGAGGAGATGATGTCCTGAGTTTTAGAGGTGAAGTGAGAGGCCAGAGCTGTAACAGAGGGTCTGGGAGGGAACAGGAGAGGTAGAGACTGCAACGGGATTGGCCAGTTCCTTGCAGGTTGTAAAGCGTTGGAGAGCAATGGGGTTCTGGCATAAGGACACAGTGAAACAGCTGTCAATTAGTGGAAACCACATAGCAGTTTGCAATAAATGTTGCATTGTTATAGGCTAAGTAAACCCAGAGATATGGAAACGTTTAAGGCAGAAACTTAAAGGTTGTTTACAACAAAAATGCTCCATCTAGTTGATAAAGTATTGAAAGAAATTGATTACTTGGTTTACACCGAAACTTTGTTCCGAGAGGAGCATTCCTCGATTATGGGAGAAACGATGTAGGGAACACTGAAAAGAGCTTAGAGCTCCTAGATAAGTATATGAAAGGCATGTTATTGAACAGCTATTGGAACTGAGATTTCGATTTGCTTTCAGCCATCTGTGATAATTATTTCACTCAGTCAAACCCAGCCGAAAACCTCTCAGAGATCCCGAGATTGGTACCTAAAAGAAGATGGCAAATGAACGTTACTCTTATTTTGTAACTAAAATGCCCATTGTAAGAGATCATATTCAGGTCAAGTCTCTTAATTCGCCGGCTATCAGTCTGAATCGTTCATCACATTTTGATACTTTCTGGAATCAATTTGTTTTTACTTACAACAAACGATATCTGCTTACCTACTGCTCCTATCCACCCTATTTCATACTCTTATTACCTTATACCTTATGCTCAGATTACATTAACTCCATATACAAATGCCCACTTTTAGCTAAAATTGTCAATTTTTCTTTTGTGCGGAGATGTGTATCAGACCATGTTCAGCACCTGATCACAAGAACCTTTCCTCGATACCACTGATCTCACCACTATCTGCCCTTCATTACCCTTCTCTTTAGGGGAAGCTGCTGGGATGTTGCACAGCAAAGCACTTGCAAAATAATCACACTGCACCCCATCTTCTTTCATCCTACATATCTGTTTTCTTTTACTCAAGCTCTGAGATGGCAACTGTGCAGATTGTGGATAATGCCATGGGGATGGTATTGTGGTGGTGCCAGTCCTGCAAAATCTGTAATTTAATTCTGATGTTGTGGGCCATGCAATACTTCTGTGTATTATACCCGCTCATATGTGGAAGATAACAAGTCCTGGAGTGTTTTTCATGATTCATAGCGCACTCCATATATCTAGATAGGTTCCTCTACATCATGTGCCCCCACCACTGACCGGCAAAGGATTGATCTTGTTTTGCAGGTCAGTCAACATCTACAAATGGGCCTCTGAGAGGTAGCTAATGGCTCAGGAATCTCCATACACAACTATGAATAGGGCGCACAACCTTATCTGCAGCCATCATCCATTGTATATCATAAATGCCCATTAACGATTGAATGTCTTGCCACTTTCTAAAATGTAAATGTCTGAAAACAGATGTCCTTTTCTTCAAGGTTAGCTTTACACACTGTCATCACATAACTTCTGCCCTATACTAGTCACAATGGTAAAAGCCATTTGGCGCACAGTAGACTATTGGCTGAACTGTACTCCCCATATTAACAGGACTCCTAAATCTGTCCTGTACCAATTGGTCCTACTGCATTTGATTAACACATTGCCTTTCTTTTCTGATTTTCAGGCCACCAATCAGACTCAGGTATTCTTCACACGTGCTGTGATAAGGCCCTACTTATTTATCATGCTGAAGTTGCTTTACCCCCTCTTCATTGTATTCGTCACACTGTAGCCCTTTTTGTCATGGACGTTCAGCTTCACTGGCTATTTCTTCAATTCTACAATGATTTGAGAGTGTGTTGCCCAGCCTTGAAGGTGCTTGTGTTGCCCCAGCCATCCTATCCGTCAGATTAACTGTTAAAGCCTCAGGGGACCAGGGTAATGCAGAGCAGGGGGATTTTGCATCTGGGAATCTTGAAGTTTAAACATGTGACCTTTTTAAACGAGGCCTCAAGTCTCTTCTGTCCAGCACCACAGAACCATTTGGGGTAAAGGTTTCAGTTTAATGAAATACCAATGAAATATTAAGTTGCCTACTTTTAATAACGAGATGCCCCCTCCCCTTTTCATCAGATAAAGAACCCAGCACTTGGCTCAAGAAAGCAGAATAATGAGAATCTAAGCAAGGATCCTACAGCCCCTTGCAGATGCCTCACCAATACTGCCCCCACACCTTTGCGAACATCCCTCATCACATGTACCTAGTTCTCTGTTCCTATTGACTGTGTAAGGCTTAACTTATACTTTTTTAATTCTCTCGCAGACCAGAGTCTGGATACCCCAGGCAGGTGCCCAATATGCCAGTCTCCTGACACACCTCGGCTCTGTTAGATAGACTGGAGATGTGACAAGTGCAGATGCTGCTTGTATCCAAGCCACAGTCTCATTCCAAGAGACACCTGTCAGGAAGCAGCAGTGGGTTTACTCGTTAATTGTGCTGCGTCATGCCACTCACTTTGTCACAAGCATATAGTGCAGAAATAAAGCTGTGGGAGATAGGATGGCATGGCTGCCCAGAAATATCTGCTGTCAGACCGAGCAGACTCCTAGACATTTGACTTGTACATGTTGCCCAATCAGTGTCACTGGTGGAAAGAGTTCTTTAATTATACATTTCTGGTGGAGAGGAAGTTTGGATTCTGTACTGCATAATAAAAACACAAACTCCAGGGTAGCTGCAGACAATGATAGACAGAAAATGATATTTGCTATGCAGCCTAGACACAAGTAGTGCGTTACTGACAGGGTCAAAAGGTAACTCACACGCTGTATTCCCTTCCTCGTGTAGATTGGGGTATGATATCATTACCTGGCATTTTGTTACAGGAAGGCGGGCACATGGATTATCTCTGAGCTTTTACTTTCTTATGCCTTTTTTTTTTAGTTTATGGTGTTTACATTGGGTTTCAGTTGCAATCCCAGGCTAATGGAAATGGGTCAAATATCACATTATTGAACTGTCCAACTGTCTTGTGTCTGTATCATGAATAGTGCCTAACCTCTAATGGTGCATATTTTATGATTTCTAAGTAAAATCACTGAATGTGTGTGTGCTCGCGCACTGGGGACTCCAGATGCTTTTGGGCCCTTTGCGGTACATTATGAATTCTGTTTGGCTGTCCTAGGGAAATATCAATATATTTTTGGGCATTAAAAAGTGAATCTCTCACATTTGGCTGATCTTGTTTTAAGAAATTGTGTGGAAAGCCTAATGGCTAAACGTCTGCCAAAAAGTTAGCAACTTTGACATATCCTGGACTAAATTGTGAGTGTTAAGGTTTGGCCAGATCAGTGCCAGATTGAGTCAACATCCATGGACGAGTGCAATGGTTAGAGGGAAAGATTTGTTTTAATTTTCCTATGTAAAGTTCGATATACCTTGGACTATACTAATAATAATAATAATAATAATAATAATAATAATAATAATAATAATAATAATAACAACAATATTATATAGTGGCTGCGTGGATTGGTTGGTAGATTGACTGTCAGTTTCTGATTTTATCTAAAAGCTCACCTTTCACAGTTTTCTTTTCTATGAAATCCTTAAGAGAAGTGTTGCTTAATTTTTTTAAAATTTTGTTTAATTTGATGTTGTTGAAAAAAAGACAAAAATTTTACTTTTCAATCTAAAACCATCATTTACAATTTACACTTGTCATTTAGAATTAATGTGTGTAACAATATAATTCACATTTCAGAATTGCTAAATGAAAGATGCACTAAATATAATGCACTCATCTAGGTAAATCAAGGTAGCATCGTTAATATATAATTGATGTCTCCTGATGTCAAATTAAGCTAATCCATCCAAATTCAAAGATTCCAGATATTTCATAGCTGCAAGAGTGACGGTAATGTGATCTCCTTCTCAAATCATCAGCCACATAGTTTCTGGTGTTAACATGCAGTACTCTTTAAATAAGTGCTGCAAAAAAAGCTTTCTTTTGGACAATAAATCTTGACAATAGACCATCAAATGATATAAGGTTTCTATGTTTGAGCTGTCACTACATTATCTACAGATTTTCTCCTTATCGTTAAGTTTGTGTCTAATGCCACAAACTTCTCTTGTCGGCCACAAATTTAAACAGAAGCGAAGAAATAGGCTTCTGTATTTGGGAGCCGGAAACTTAGTTAAATAATGTTCTGGTTCATTGAAGGATTTGATTTTAAACTGTCCAGTCCTTGCATGTTTGTATCCATTACACGTATCCCAGGCTATAGGCCAGTCATGGAGCCAGAGTTTTAGTTTTGCCCAATTAGGGTTTGTTATTAATAAGTCTAATGAGATATCAGCCTGCAGCATCACACTTGCAGACTTGGTCTTCCAAGTCAAACAGGCCCTGTCGGTCCGTCTTTCAAGAGCGCTGCTAAAGCAGAAAGCAGCGTGTTTGGAATAGTTGGTATGAGACATTTCCCGTACAGACTGAGCATTTTCCACATATACATTGCATTCAAAGATAACAGGTCTAATTCATAACCTATGATGGCTATAGGTTTGCTTGCTGGAAGAGAGAGCACTCTTTTCCAGAACAGACCTTCCATTCTGTCCCAGAGTAGCGTTGATTAACTTTCCCTGGTCTCAGCCCTGTATGCTATAATGGGAATAACTTTCTGTTTACAGAATATTATTAAGGGTTTGTACGAGAACTTCCCATATTTCCTGTGTATCATACTGGCTTGGTACACTGAAGTAAAAAAAAAATCCTAACCTCCAATCGATATGATAAGTCTTGTGGTTTATTATTCGTATTAACTCTGAGATACCTATATTCATAAATTATGCATAGTGTAGAAACATTGAGATGCCATTTGAAGGAAAACTTATGCAAGGGTGACTTGGGCGAGAAAATGAGTATATTAGTCTTTTGCAGATTAATTGTGAGTTGATTGTGGTTTGCAAAGGTTTCTAAAGCAGTTAACAAGTTTTGCAAACCCTTCAGAGTTTTAGACATAAGCACCTAGTCGTCAGCATAGAGAAGCCAGGGGACGACACAATTACCTATCTTTGGTGAATCAGAAATAACTTTTTTCAAGTTTACTCCAATGACCGCTATGAAGAAATTAAATCAAGTAGAGTCTAAAATACATCCTTGCTTTAGTCCCCTAAATGTGGGGATGGGTTGAGTTAGAGTTCCTTCTTGTGTAAGTCAGATCTGAATAGAGGTAACCATGTAAAACTGAAAGAGACCAAGAATCGAAGGTGGTTTTGAAATCGATAAAGGCCACATAGATAGGTTGTCCTGTTTGATTGCTATGTTGTTTAATGTACGAGAGAGCTAGTAAATTCACTGACATGCCGAACCCAGGTAAAAAACCTGTTTGGAAACCGCCGGATAGCATTTGGGATTTTAGCCAACAGTTGACATCCCTTAACAGAAGTCTAGGAAAAATCTTGTCCTGTACATCTAATAGGGCAATATGTTGGCAATTCGCCCGATTTTTGCAATTTCCCTTCTTATATATTGGAATTATGACAGATTTCTTCCAGGATGGAGGTATTTGTTTAGACTGTAATACTTGCCTAAAAAGTACAGTTAATACAGTTGCTGATGCCTCAGTATGTTGTTTTAACATACAGTTGGTCAGACCATCAGGGCCTGGCACTCTCGACTTGCTCAATCGTTTGATGTAAATTAAGATATCTTCTTTGTTGAAGAGAATAGTGTCAGGAGTGTCCCATGAGTAGTCATGGTTGGCTTTGACCGCAGCTTGCTTTGCTTACAGGTTTTTATAATAATAGCACCAATACTTTTCTGGTACGGGGTTGATTTGGTATAGCTGCTGGGATTCTTGAAAAGCTGTACTCAAGATGCTCCATATTTGTGCAGTGTTTTTGGTCGTTAAAGTCACCAACATCAATTCTCCATCTTGCTGGATGTGTGAGCTCGATATGAATTTAACCAATTGTTGTAGCATATCTTCAGCTTGCGTGAATCGCTGAGCTTTGTGATTGGGTTTATGCAAGCCAGTAACATAAGTGCTCTTCGTAATTCCGATTTATTTTGCTTTATAGTTGTATGAAATGCATGCTTATGCTTTTAATATGGTCTCTGCTGCGCATATGGTGTGCATTGTTTGAAAACATGCATTGCCAATATATGTTGGCCCTCTTGTAGATGTAAGCTAGAAGGAGGATAAGTCAATGGTTTATTTAAGGGTATAGCTATGTCAAAACCCATCCTCTCAGTCCATCTAAAACGATTTCTTCCCCCTGCTAATGTCAATTGACCTATGTAAGGGGTGATTTTAGAAACAGCATCAGGCCAAGTCCAAGTAAAATGTATTAGACTGTGATCGGTATGAATTTGAGGTATAGTTTGCAAAGGTAGCGGGCGCCCCTCTCTCGACAGAACAAGGCCTGATAACCTGTTCAGTGGTTATTAACCACTTGAGAGTTCGCAGCCACCCTCACTGTGCTTAGAGAGGCATCAGCTTCACCTCACTGATGATCCCCAACAAGGGTGAAACACGTGTATGGGGTTGCTGGTGGTACTCTCGTTCAGGTTGGATTTGCCATTGCATTTTGGTGCTGGACTGCCCCTGGGCAGGACAAAGACTGATATGCAAATGGATATTTCCCATCTGTGAAAGGCACAGTGAGAAAAAGCAGTGGCTGCGAACTCTCAAGTGGTTAATAACCACTGAACAGGTTATCATGCCTTGTTCTATCGAGAGAGGGGCGCCCGCTACCTTTGTAAAGCAAATTTCAAGGAACCTGGGATTGGTAACCCTAGGTCTCCTGGGGGCAACCAGACGTGGTCTCCCTCTCACTGTGCTTAGAGAGGCATCAGCTTCACCTCACTGATGATCCCCAACAAGGGTGAAACACGTGTATGGGGTTGCTGGTGGTACTCTCGTTCAGGTTGGAATTGCCATTGCATTTCGGTGCTGGACTGCCCCTGGGCAGGACAAAGACTGATATGCAAATGGATATTTCCCATCTGTGAAAGGCACAGTGAGAAAAAGCAGTGGCTGCGAACTCTCAAGTGGTTAATAACCACTGAACAGGTTATCATGCCTTGTTCTATCGAGAGAGGGGCGCCCGCTACCTTTGTAAAGCAAATTTCAAGGAACCTGGGATTGGTAACCTTAGGTCTCCTGGGGGCAACCAGACGTGGTCTCCCTCTCACTGTGCTTAGAGAGGCATCAGCTTCACCTCACTGATGATCCCCAACAAGGGTGAAACACGTGTATGGGGTTGCTGGTGGTACTCTCGTTCAGGTTGGAATTGCCATTGCATTTCGGTGCTGGACTGCCCCTGGGCAGGACAAAGACTGATATGCAAATGGATATTTCCCATCTGTGAAAGGCACAGTGAGAAAAAGCAGTGGCTGCGAACTCTCAAGTGGTTAATAACCACTGAACAGGTTATCATGCCTTGTTCTATCGAGAGAGGGGCGCCCGCTACCTTTGTAAAGCAAATTTCAAGGAACCTGGGATTGGTAACCCTAGGTCTCCTGGGGGCAACCAGACGTGGTCTCCCTCTCACTGTGCTTAGAGAGGCATCAGCTTCACCTCACTGATGATCCCCAACAAGGGTGAAACATGTGTATGGGGTTGCTGGTGGTACTCTCGTTCAGGTTGGAATTGCCATTGCATTTCGGTGCTGGACTGCCCCTGGGCAGGACAAAGACTGATATGCAAATGGATATTTCCCATCTGTGAAAGGCACAGTGAGAAAAAGCAGTGGCTGCGAACTCTCAAGTGGTTAATAACCACTGAACAGGTTATCATGCCTTGTTCTATCGAGAGAGGGGCGCACGCTACCTTTGTAAAGCAAATATCAAGGAACCTGGGATTGGTAACCCTAGGTCTCCTGGGGGCAACCAGACGTGGTCTCCCTCTCACTGTGCTTAGAGAGGCATCAGCTTCACCTCACTGATGATCCTCAACAAGGGTGAAACACGTGTATGGGGTTGCTGGTGGTACTCTCGTTCAGGTTGGAATTGCCATTGCATTTCGGTGCTGGACTGCCCCTGGGCAGGACAAAGACTGATATGCAAATGGATATTTCCCATCTGTGAAAGGCACAGTGAGAAAAAGCAGTGGCTGCGAACTCTCAAGTGGTTAATAACCACTGAACAGGTTATCATGCCTTGTTCTATCGAGAGAGGGGCGCCCGCTACCTTTGTAAAGCAAATTTCAAGGAACCTGGGATTGGTAACCCTAGGTCTCCTGGGGGCAACCAGACGTGGTCTCCCTCTCACTGTGCTTAGAGAGGCATCAGCTTCACCTCACGGATGATCCCCAACAAGGGTGAAACACGTGAATGGGGTTGCTGGTGGTACTCTCGTTCAGGTTGGAATTGCCATTGCATTTCGGTTCTGGACTGCCCCTGGGCAGGACAAAGACTGATATGCAAATGGATATTTCCCATCTGTGAAAGGCACAGTGAGAAAAAGCAGTGGCTGCGAACTCTCAAGTGGTTAATAACCACTGAACAGGTTATCATGCCTTGTTCTATCGAGAGAGGGGCGTCCGCTACCTTTGTAAAGCAAATTTCAAGGAACCTGGGATTGGTAACCCTAGGTCTCCTGGGGGCAACCAGACGTGGTCTCCCTCTCACTGTGCTTAGAGAGGCATCAGCTTCACCTCACTGATGATCCCCAACAAGGGTGAAACACGTGTATGGGGTTGCTGGTGGTACTCTCGTTCAGGTTGGAATTGCCGTTGCATTTCGATGCTGGACTGCCCCTGGGCAGGACAAAGACTGATATGCAAATGGATATTTCCCATCTGTGAAAGGCACAGTGAGAAAAAGCAGTGGCTGCGAACTCTCAAGTGGTTAATAACCAATGAACAGGTTATCATGCCTTGTTCTATCGAGAGAGGGGCGCCCGCTACCTTTGTAAAGCAAATTTCAAGGAACCTGGGATTGGTAACCCTAGGTCTCCTGGGGGCAACCAGACGTGGTCTCCCTCTCACTGTGCTTAGAGAGGCATCAGCTTCACCTCACTGATGATCCCCAACAAGGGTGAAACACGTGTATGGGGTTGCTGGTGGTACTCTCGTTCAGGTTGGAATTGCCATTGCATTTCGGTGCTGGACTGCCCCTGGGCAGGACAAAGACTGATATGCAAATGGATATTTCCCATCTGTGAAAGGCACAGTGAGAAAAAGCAGTGGCTGCGAACTCTCAAGTGGTTAATAACCACTGAACAGGTTATCATGCCTTGTTCTATCGAGAGAGGGGCGCCCGCTACCTTTGTAAAGCAAATTTCAAGGAACCTGGGATTGGTAACCCTAGGTCTCCTGGGGGCAACCAGACGTGGTCTCCCTCTCACTGTGCTTAGAGAGGCATCAGCTTCACCTCACTGATGATCCCCAACAAGGGTGAAACACGTGTATGGGGTTGCTGGTGGTACTCTCGTTCAGGTTGGAATTGCCATTGCATTTCGGTGCTGGACTGCCCCTGGGCAGGACAAAGACTGATATGCAAATGGATATTTCCCATCTGTGAAAGGCACAGTGAGAAAAAGCAGTGGCTGCGAACTCTCAAGTGGTTAATAACCACTGAACAGGTTATCATGCCTTGTTCTATCGAGAGAGGGGCGCCCGCTACCTTTGTAAAGCAAATTTCAAGGAACCTGGGATTGGTAACCCTAGGTCTCCTGGGGGCAACCAGACGTGGTCTCCCTCTCACTGTGCTTAGAGAGGCATCAGCTTCACCTCACTGATGATCCCCAACAAGGGTGAAACACGTGTATGGGGTTGCTGGTGGTACTCTCGTTCAGGTTGGAATTGCCATTGCATTTCGATGCTGGACTGCCCCTGGGCAGGACAAAGACTGATATGCAAATGGATATTTCCCATCTGTGAAAGGCACAGTGAGAAAAAGCAGTGGCTGCGAACTCTCAAGTGGTTAATAACCAATGAACAGGTTATCATGCCTTGTTCTATCGAGAGAGGGGCGCCCGCTACCTTTGTAAAGCAAATTTCAAGGAACCTGGGATTGGTAACCCTAGGTCTCCTGGGGGCAACCAGACGTGGTCTCCCTCTCACTGTGCTTAGAGAGGCATCAGCTTCACCTCACTGATGATCCCCAACAAGGGTGAAACACGTGTATGGGGTTGCTGGTGGTACTCTCGTTCAGGTTGGAATTGCCATTGCATTTCGGTGCTGGACTGCCCCTGGGCAGGACAAAGACTGATATGCAAATGGATATTTCCCATCTGTGAAAGGCACAGTGAGAAAAAGCAGTGGCTGCGAACTCTCAAGTGGTTAATAACCACTGAACAGGTTATCATGCCTTCTTCTATCGAGAGAGGGGCGCCCGCTACCTTTGTAAAGCAAATTTCAAGGAACCTGGGATTGGTAACCCTAGGTCTCCTGGGGGCAACCAGACGTGGTCTCCCTCTCACTGTGCTTAGAGAGGCATCAGCTTCACCTCACTGATGATCCCCAACAAGGGTGAAACACGTGTATGGGGTTGCTGGTGGTACTCTCGTTCAGGTTGGAATTGCCATTGCATTTCGGTGCTGGACTGCCCCTGGGCAGGACAAAGACTGATATGCAAATGGATATTTCCCATCTGTGAAAGGCACAGTGAGAAAAAGCAGTGGCTGCGAACTCTCAAGTGGTTAATAACCACTGAACAGGTTATCATGCCTTGTTCTATCGAGAGAGGGGCGCCCGCTACCTTTGTAAAGCAAATTTCAAGGAACCTGGGATTGGTAACCCTAGGTCTCCTGGGGGCAACCAGACGTGGTCTCCCTCTCACTGTGCTTAGAGAGGCATCAGCTTCACCTCACTGATGATCCCCAACAAGGGTGAAACACGTGTATGGGGTTGCTGGTGGTACTCTCGTTCAGGTTGGAATTGCCATTGCATTTCGGTGCTGGACTGCCCCTGGGCAGGACAAAGACTGATATGCAAATGGATATTTCCCATCTGTGAAAGGCACAGTGAGAAAAAGCAGTGGCTGCGAACTCTCAAGTGGTTAATAACCACTGAACAGGTTATCATGCCTTGTTCTATCGAGAGAGGGGCGCCCGCTACCTTTGTAAAGCAAATTTCAAGGAACCTGGGATTGGTAACCCTAGGTCTCCTGGGGGCAACCAGACGTGGTCTCCCTCTCACTGTGCTTAGAGAGGCATCAGCTTCACCTCACTGATGATCCCCAACAAGGGTGAAACACGTGTATGGGGTTGCTGGTGGTACTCTCGTTCAGGTTGGAATTGCCATTGCATTTCGGTGCTGGACTGCCCCTGGGCAGGACAAAGACTGATATGCAAATGGATATTTCCCATCTGTGAAAGGCACAGTGAGAAAAAGCAGTGGCTGCGAACTCTCAAGTGGTTAATAACCACTGAACAGGTTATCATGCCTTGTTCTATCGAGAGAGGGGCGCCCGCTACCTTTGTAAAGCAAATTTCAAGGAACCTGGGATTGGTAACCCTAGGTCTCCTGGGGGCAACCAGACGTGGTCTCCCTCTCACTGTGCTTAGAGAGGCATCAGCTTCACCTCACTGATGATCCCCAACAAGGGTGAAACACGTGTATGGGGTTGCTGGTGGTACTCTCGTTCAGGTTGGAATTGCCATTGCATTTCGGTGCTGGACTGCCCCTGGGCAGGACAAAGACTGATATGCAAATGGATATTTCCCATCTGTGAAAGGCACAGTGAGAAAAAGCAGTGGCTGCGAACTCTCAAGTGGTTAATAACCACTGAACAGGTTATCATGCCTTGTTCTATCGAGAGAGGGGCGCCCGCTACCTTTGTAAAGCAAAATGAATTTGAGGTAGTACAGAGAAAGTTTGTACATTCATAAAGATGTTCTGTTGCATGAATATGTAGTCAATAGTAGTCAAGGGTCCCCCTGTGCCACGTGGATTTGGCAGGACTGTCTCCTTTTATTGATATGATATGGAATTTATAACGCGTCTATACACAAGTTTTACACCTATTGCACCATATAACATAAAGTACTGGCTCTCTGCCATGAGATCGAGCCATGCTTTTTCGAGAGGAGATGAAAGTTTTTTAGAAGTAGATAAGCAACAGATATTTAAATCCCTGCCTATCACAGTTGAGAGCACAGTGCTATCATCCGACATTAGAGCTAGCATGGGTACAACTGTCACTATAAAGGACTTGTCAGTAATTACAATGTGGTTCCAGTATACATTTAGAAAGGCAAGATCTCCAACAGGGGTAATGAGTCTTACAAGCTGAACAAATCTATTTGGAGTAGCCCATGGTTCTAATTTATAGCCAAGATTTTTCTTAATAGCGACTATTAAGCCTGCTGAAGAGTGGCCATGATGTGCTTTGACAGCTGGGGACAGAATAAAAAAATATGAGTTCCATAAGGGGGCTTCCATGAGCCAGGTCTCTTGAAGCATTACAATATCCATGTGCACCAGCGGATTATTTTCAATCGTTAGAAGGTCGTTGGAAAGTGCTTGAAACCTCTTTTATTCCAAGAGGCCCAGTTCAAGATGATGCAAGAGTTGGAAGTGGATGGCTAATTTTGATTTATATTCTCAAGCCTCCTTAAGCCTCTGGAGAGATGAGCTTGAGATGGGAGATTCTTGTTCTGTAGTTTTTCCTGTCTGTCTGCATCGTGGCTATCTCTAGCATCGTGGCTATCTCTATCACATATAATTATTAGAGGAGAGTTGATCTTGTATTCTGCAGCATGATGAGGGTTACTAGATGAAGTTTCTTTTCTTATTGATTGTAGAGGGCGTTGTTGCTGATTTAGAACAAAACCTAAATTGAAAAGATCGGCTCTGGCTTTCCACAGAGCATTCAGCACCAGCCCTGATTGCACCCATATTCTGACCATTCCCAGGTTGTCATCATTGATATTTTCAACCCAGGTTATGTCAGAAGATTGTAAGTCTTCTAATGGGGGAATATCACCAAACAGGTTCAGGACACTAGACCTGTTGAGGACATATGTGTGGTAAGGCTCTCCTCTGCATTGTAACATTAAGTTATACTGATTTGAGAAAAAGTGGCCTTGCTTGTCACCCAACTGAGTCAAGCCATGTGGGTTTATGTTAGATTTGGCAGCAGATCGCAGGTGAACACCTCGTTGCGAGTTGGAATTACGAGGATTGGTTCGTTGGACTGGAATCATCACGTCTGTCAAGTCAAATTGAGTTGGGATTCTAGGCTTTGAAGTAAGTGGTCTTACAAGCACATTGGTTAGCCTAAGAGTTTCTTGAATTTCATGTCGTTGTTGTTTGAGCGTAAGAAAAGTATCTTCTTTAGACTGGCAGGTAGAACATGCTGTCTTGTCCACTTTACAGCCCACAGTGTCAACATGTTCAATACCAATACACCCTGACACATTGTTCTGCTTCACACATTGTTCTGCTTTCTCTCTGATCAGTTGTGTTACTTAGGGACTGTGTGGCTAGTATAAGATCATCCAAGGGTTCCCGTTGGGAAGAAAAAGATTCTTCTGTGTCAGAGTCTACAATCCTGATGATTCTTGATTTACGTCTCTTTTGAGGTGAGTGCTTTCTACTTTGCTTATTAGTGGCTCTTTGAGCAAAGCTCGCAATTTATTTTTAAAGATATTGTTACACAATGGGCGAATCTCTTTGCTCCATTATGTGAGGCTTTATGTGGTAGTGTCTGATTCTTAGTTTTTTTCACCATTTTGGAATGTTTAGGTACTTTTTTACTTTTGGTAAATTTATCAAAAGTTAACCTCGTTGAGGCAATTGAGGCTTCAGTTGTCTCAGGATTTTGAACCGACACATTTGACAATATTGGTTTGTGCAGAATCATCTTGCGCCAATTTAGAAGTCTGGGATAACCTGGGATTGTTACCTATATTGGTATTGGCGACTATTGTATCTTTAAGTAAGACAATAGATGGTTCATCCTCCAAAACATGTGGAAATGTCGGATTGGATTCTTGCAGATACACAAATGTGTTCATTAATGTAGTTAACAAATCTGTTTGATGCACAAATCTAGTGTCAAAAGTCTCATAAAGCTTAGCTAATGACATTAAGGTGGTATTCAAGGCCGCTAACGTCAAATCAAGCATGGGGGTGTGTTCATGCAATTTTGAGAAAGTCTTACGGAGTGTTGGCTGTGCAAAGGAAATGGACGTGCATGGTGATGAAGTAGCTGAGGCAGGGTATAATATGGGAGAATGTGATAAATTTAAAATCGGCAGGTTATTTGCATGCAGAGATTGAGTGTCTGCCACCCATAATACATCGATTGGAGAGCGTAAGACTGGCAAGAGATGGTCGCGATAATTATTCGTTTGTCTCATAGGAGACATGAGTATACGCTCTCTGTACCATGTCTCACTGGAGAAAGGGGGCGTGCAGTATTCAACTCAATTCTACATAATGGGCGTCATTACGACCCTGGCGCTAAGGGGTTAACGGCGCCGTAAAAGGCTGCAGCGCTGTTAACCCCTTAGCATCTAATTACGAGGTTCCTTTGCGACTCCCGACCTTAACGGCTGGTCCAGACCAGCCGTTAAAATAGGGACCCGCAAAGGGACCTTGAAGGTAATTTCGGTACCGTAATTACCGCCTTCCCCATTCCCATTGAGCCCTATAGTGTAAAAATGGGAATGGGGAAGGGCCAATGGTGCATGGGGAATTACCGCCCCGCCAACCTTGGAATGGGGTGGTATTTCCCCATTGCACCATGGCGGGCTCGTTACAATACCGGCAGCAACCATGGTGCTAATAGCGCCATTGGTTACCGCCGGTGTTGTAATGAGGGCCAATGAAAGTGAAAGAGACTTGCACATTTCAAAGGGGCAAATACCACAACCTGTTTGGTGCCAAGAACCTTCAATGAGTACTGTTTCAGTGCTGTCTTGCATGGGATTTACTGTTTGGGTTGGTGGTGTATGTAGAGTGCAGCCGGTAGGTGAGTGTAGCTGTGCTAGACAGGTTTGCTGCAAGTTCGGTAGTTCGCTAGTAATGAACTCAGAGTCGACGCTCGGGGCACCAGCTGCCAGCACTTTATGCGGCCTCACATACACTTGTGTATGAAAAGGCACTCTGCTAGCTGGCATGGCAGCAACGATCTGTGAATGTGAGATTTCAGTACCGTTTAACATGCCAGCGTTTCGGTTATAAGTGTCAGATACTGTGCAATCTTTTACAGATTTCAGACTATTTAAAGGGGCCAGCCCACTTATTAATCCCGAATTCGCTTTGACGTTACAGAAACCCCTGATATCAGCAGTCTCGAGCTGAGCTTTCTTACGATAGAGCGGCTCGGTCACTGATATCCGTAAACGCGTAGCGTTCGGTGTACAAATTAACTTTGCAGGCTTGATAATTTTAGGCATAGCAGTTTTCAAAGTGTAAAGATTTGACATCCAGGAATTAAAAGGGGTTTAACGAAAAACAAACAGACAGTGATATGAACCAAGAAATGTGCAATTTACATACACAACACTACTTATTCGTGAGAAATTATTTTTGGGCTGTTCAGCTGCTCACTGCTCCCCTGCACATCTGTGTAACTGCACTCTCAGTGCACTCCTTGATGCAGGCACGCAGATGCGCGTGGCCCAAGGTTTATAGAGTAAATTCATAGCAAGGCGGCAGAGCCCAAACACATTGCGGAAATGAAATCAAAACGGAAGGAATGTTTTTTTTTCCACAGTTGTATATAATCCACAGTGTAAAGCTAAAATTAGCAAATAAGAAATATTCAGGTTTAAAACCAAGCTGTCAATGTAAAGACTTTGGCAGAGTCTTAGAGTAGGTAAACATTATCCCTCAAGCATACCGTAGACATGGGTGACCAGGAACAAGGTATCCACTGCACGTAGCTGCACTCTCAGTGCACTCCTTGAAGCGCGTGCGCAGATGTGCATGGCCCAATATTTAAATAGGAGGTTCATAGAAAGGGGGCGGAACCAAAAGGAAATTGCGGAAATAAAACACAAATTGAAGAAATGTTCTTTCTTTTCCACAGTTGTATGCAATCAACAGTGTAGAGGCTAGAAATGGGTGACCAGGAACAAGGTATCCGCTGCACGTAACTGCAGTCTCGGTGCACTCCTTGATTGCTTAATTAGGTAATGGGCATCATTAAGAGTTTGGTGATGCATTAAAAAGTAATACTATTTCCATCACTGACACTTTTTTGGCGGTAAGGGAATTACTGTGAATTTTTACTGCACTGCCAAAATCTGAGTTTGACCTTGAAATCGAGGATTTGCCTCCAGCAGGATGCTAGTTACAGGCTTCATATGCACTGGCTCTCTGGGGGATAGAAGTACAGAAAGGACTTTGGTGGGCAGAGGTGATTGCTTGGTGCCCTACATGGGAGGGGAGATATGTAGATGTCTGGGAGTTCAGGGGGTCGCTCCCCACTAACACTGGCCACGGATATCTGTCTACCACCACAAGCCCACATTCAAACGCCCTCAGCCCATCATCCTTTAAAAGTTGAACAAGTGTGTACTGTACCATTTTGTAATATCACCTTTTATTCACCCTGCAGTACATAGAAGCGGGGCAAGCATAATGACGCTCTCTATATCCACGTGATTTCATCCTTATTTCATAATCAGCAAAGCTTGCTTAGCCTCACTAGGTGTAAGAGCAATAATCATATTTACATTTTACATGTGTGTTGCACATGATTAAAGCCTTTGGGTCGACAGAACACTCGCTCCCCTTCTACCTACCTGCATCTTCCACTCTTTCCACAACTCAAACTAATTGCAAGTCTGCTGATATGCTCTCGCTTCCTTGCCCAGCCTTTTTCAGCTTACTCTTAGCACCCTATCTCATTCGGAATAGTTATCTCAGGTTTTTGGGCAGTCCACCTAGAATGATCTTCTCAAACCTTGGCCACAGTATGCTTAGGAATGTGCGAGCAGATCTCGAGCCCTTTGACACCCCAATGTTACATTTATACTCGCAGGGTCTCAACTCTTTTCTTCTAAAACTAGTTTACACGCCTTTCCATGTTTTAAATACACAACCTTTCTAACCACAACACACTCTACTACCGCTCCTATTTTCCCGTCACTTGCTTCCAGCAGACATCGCGCCTGCATTCCCTGGGAGGCACTGAATGCTCATTTACTCGGACAAGGTTACGCGCTTTGAGACCACTACAGTGGTGAACTGGCACAGCATAAGAAACCTAATAATAGTAATAATAATAATTACGAGATGACCATGAACCTGCTGGACTCATAATACCAAAGTGATAAGCCACACATAATCTATAATTAGGACTTCAACTCCAACACCGATTTGTTATGGCCGGGAATTCAACATTGTCTTGGGAAGACTATCGAAGTTGTGGGTGATGATTGGGGGGAGAGATTTCCTGTTCATGCTTCTCTTTTAAGTTCTAGTGTCTCCTGTACTCTGGCTGGTCTGTGCTACTTTGGCAATACATAAGTGACCTTGAACACAGGACTAGTGAGTGCTATGTCAATGATTACCATTAAAGAGGAGTTACTCATTCACCTCATTCATGAGATCAAGTCAATTCAGTGATCATCACACCGTCAATTCTAATAAGTGCAGGTTAAGATATCTTTCATGGGAGCCCAAAGCCAGTGCTCGGATCGTCTTCCACGATCTTGGTCTCACAACACTTTGCAGCTGGGCACCCTGGCATTCAGTCGGTGGCCGCGCCTGCTGTCATTCTTGCACTACTGGACTCAAGGTTTCCTAATGCAGTTGTGTGGAGTGCTGCATGCCGTTTCCCTTATTTTATCAGAATACTGCGAGGAGGGAATTCTTCTGGTAGAAAAGTCTGGAGAAATCCAGCCCATATAAGCACTTATGACCTTAAGGTATATGTAAGAATGGATAGGGTGCGCTTGTGAGAGGTTTTTCTACTCTTGTTTGATTGTTGTATGTGTATGTAAATAGAGTATATTTTGCATGCAGACCTTTCCCTTTTATTCAGAAGGATCCCTTGACTCTGTTCAATAATGTGTTATTTACCTCTATAGTTTGGTGTTGGCATTCATTTTTGTCATTGAATGACTTTTATATGATTACCTGTGCAATGAAATACACCGTAGGGTAGTGTTTCTAAAAATATAAATACTCATGTTTGGCAATTTTTTCGTCTGCACAAATGGACATCAAATGCGAATTACTCCAAAGCCTTTAAAAGCTCTGTGTTAGGGTGTAATACTAGACTGAGGCTGCAGGGTCAAGAGATTCTGATCCTGACTTCTGAAGTTCGGCAAAGATCTTAAAGTGTCATCTTTTCAATTCGGCCTATCATATGACCATTGATAATCCTCTTCAGCTGTGGATTGTAAAATAGATTATCATGAAATGATCAAAAATAAAATACCTACTTCAAAATGACCGAATTCTTTTGGTTGCCTCTTTTTTAAAAAATATTGCTGGGGAGACCCCCTGAACCCCCCACACTTCCCCCTCCCTTAACCTATACCCTTACCCCATCCCCCATCTATTTTTTGCAAATAATGTACAAAAATCCCTAACAAATTCGACCAAATAAATTCGGTCATTTTGCATTAGGTATTTTCGAATTCGACCATTTCTGCAGATACCTTGTAAGGTACTGCTCTTCCCAAACTATCCCTACTGCATCCAGCAGGTCACACACACGCATCAGACCTGCAAGCAGCTTGCCATTCTGCAGTGCAAGGGACATCTAAGAGTGTTCACATCCAATCCTCACCAGTACTCAGGTATCCATAGGTAGATATGAGTACACTTGCTGCTATACTGACTTTCCTGAATGCCAGCATCATGTGATCCACTCCATTCCTAACACAGTGACCTGAGGTGGCCATTAGCAGTGTGCAGCACTAAACAAAGTGAAAAATGAATATTCCGCTGCCCACGATTTGAATAGAAGGGACAGTGCTGGAGTGGTTTTGCTCTTTCACATGTAATGGCACCAGGCCCTAAAACCAATTCCCTCTCAATCCAATTGACGAATTGTGGTATCCCTCAGATCTCTGAGGGGTCATCATTACATGCTCTATTCAAGTCTGTATGGTGTGTGCCCCCTCGTCACCGATTCCATTGTTTAACTTTCAGTTGTGCATGTTAACTAATGGAGCACCATTGGACTGGAGACTTGGGGCCCATCTCACTAAGTTGCATGGAGTGGATGGTTGCCTTCAGCAAGAGAATGGTCACACGTTGGGATCCAGCAAGGAAACGAAGGATGCAATCTCTGAGGGCTGCACATTGGTCTGCCAAATATTGACACTGTGGGGTCCTGTCTTATTTCCTTTTCTACTGTTCGAAAACTTGTCTTCAGAGTCGGTGCAGACCATTTTTCATGGAAATCCACCCATTCTTATCCTGTAAACATTGTATTGTTGCTTTCATATCACCTCTCCTTGACTACAGGATGGCTTGTATCTAGATAGGGCAAGTATCTTCGAGAAAGGAATTCAATATTATGTTTCTTGGCTGATCTTTAAAATTAATGTCTTAGAGAAAATTGCCAAAGGTTGGCCACCCCTCACTTCCACCACATAACTTTTAGGCCCCATTGCCTTGCACATAGGGGCACCCATGTTCAAGATCCTCACTTTCATTTCATTATACACTGCCCAGGTGTGGAATATCACCTAAACCCACCCTCATGAGGGTTTCCTAATTTCATAGTTCAGTACATCGCCGTTGGGTTCAGTTTTCTATGTTCGGTCTCTCACTGTATGGAATTCCTTGCCAATTTTTCTAAGATCTGCTTAACGTCACCTGTAATAAACGTGCATGGAGGGGGGTCCGGGTGGTGGTTCATCGCCTCTCAATCTAGCTTTAGAGCTGCCATGGAAGAGTGCCTGCACTTGCCTATGTGTGGCCCGTGATTCACCGCGGACCCCAGAGGACTCCTGTCTTACTGTGCCGAGGGTGATTCACCCAATCGTTGGGGGTTTTGCTTTCTCAAGTGTGGCTTCCTATGGCGGAAATGCACCTAGAGCCAGGCCACCTGTTCCCAAAGCATCTGTTTGCCTTTTCCTGGTAGATGTTGATCGTTTTATTTTGTTTTTTCTTATCTGTAAAGTTTTAACAGTGTTCTGCTCCTCCTGTAAGTATTTTTTTTAACTTGAATCAATGCATTTTTTCAATTGAGACCTTATGCACTAGCAGAAAGAGGGTGCACTAATGTGCACTCAGCCCTTTATGCAATCCTAGCCTATGTATGTAATTCCCTAAGGATGTCTGTGCACGGGCTCCCCCTCTCAGCCTCTGAACGTTGCCTCAATGGAGCTCCTGTATCTTAATGAAGTAACATACATTACAACCACTCTATGCTCACATCGAAAGTCTAAGGTTTTCCAAATGAGTAAATATTGTTCATATTTACAAGCACTTTAATGCTAAGGAGACGTATTGTGAACAATTGAATGAACAATACACTCGAAGTGCATTGTTTACTTCGTGATTCCAACATACAACCCTTTTATTACACACATGCCTGTCAAATAAAACGATCTGTGGTTATTCCTATGGACCCAAAAGGCTTTTTGATTTTATGCAAAGCAACCAGGAAGTCTCATGGCTGCTATTTGCCCCCTTCTCACTTTTCACAGGGTGATTCGAGAGAGTACGACAGGAGTCCATTTTAGGATGGCATATGTTTATCGGGAAATATTTAAAACAGTTATTCTTGTCTTTGATAGTGTGGTTTGCTCAGTAAGACACATACGTTTGTTAGCATTACTATAATTTATATTAGAAGTGCTTATCAGAAATGCACATTGGACAATTTTTAAAAGAGTTAATTTACAATGTTAGTACAATTAAATACTCCAGGCCCTCCTGCAGAGCCTATAGGTGTCCCCCAAATGTCTCCAAATATTCGAGTGATTCCGACCTATGGGGATTCCTCTGGTGCTGCTGATTTCAAACTACTTTAGCCATAAGAAACACACCAGCCCTTTCTTCATGATATCTGTGATTTTTCTCTGGATGCAATGCTGTCAGCAATCGCTGAGGTGGTTTCAGCAAATGTGCTTCTGTCAACATTCATGCCAGCCTGTTTTTTACGGGAGACGCCCCCTGGCTTGAGTGGCAGGCAACATAGTCCATTATTTGCTCGGGGAATGTGCTGACTGCCTCTCAGCAGGGGTGACGCACCGGCTATGTTTATTTAAACGTTTCAATGGAGAGGAGGTATAGCCCCACTGCCCCTTATTATTGCACTGTAAGTGTGAACTGTGTGTGGGGCAGGCCTTCCGCTTGGACCTCGTAGTGTTGGTGTGTAGACGGTGCGAGCAGGATGTAAGTACACATTTTTAGGTGTATGTTGTGCAATGTGTTTGTATGTATGTGTGCATGCAAGTGGGGTTTTCTGAGTGTTCGTGAGTGTGAATGTTCATTTTTATGTACGCATGCAAGGAGTTGAATGCACTGGTGAGTGAGAGAGTGTATGTTGTGTTTGTGAATGTATGAATGCGCAAGTTAATGAGAGAGTGTATGTTGTTTGAATGAGAGAGTTTGTGCTGTGTGTGTGCCTACACTGCATGCAATGAAGGGGATGGCGTGCCAGCCTCTAGTTTTGTGGAGGCTATTGGTGGTATCAAACCAAAAGTTGTGTGTGAACCAGACAGCTAACCAGCCGCTCTCCAATTGTACTTCAAGAGGAGTTACTCAAACATTGTAGACAGATCATTCAATTGTACAATCTTCTTGTATGATTCTCAAAAAAATGAATATTTCAATTTAAATGTGAATATTTGACATTCTTTATAGTGCCAAATCAAAAAATGTAATGTCGGACAGTGGAGGAGGCCAGCTGCCGCCTCATATATGGTAGAGCTCTAAAGCCAATGCATTTCAGAGATCTAGCTCCTTCATCAGGGCGGAGCCCTATCCATTGTTAAATCAACCAAAGGTAATTAAATACGTTCAAACAGATAGGTAAACATATGTCATAGAAACAATATAAATGTAGTAATACATACCAAGGTCACCCATGGTGAGCACAAAGGAAAAAGTAACAACAACATATGATCTTGTTAGTCTGCACACAGTATAACTGGAGCCATATATACATGCAAATGTAGAAGGTAAAAGTACCTAAGTTGTTGGACAAATCCAATATCTTCCCAGTAGGAAAGATGTGGTGTGCAGGAGCGCACAATTCTTCAAGCTGAAAGTTAATTGGAAATCGGGTATAAACTCGTGTATAGCTGGTAACTAACAAAACACGGCATGCCAAGCAGCCACTTATCTGTAGCAGGCAATGCTGTATGCGCAAACGATCCTTGTGTTCTTTCAGTAAGAAAGATAAGGTGTGAAAGCTCTCACTATTCCACGGGTTGTAACCAAATAAACATATGCTGTAAACGTGTGTCTGGTTTGTGAATGTAAAAACACAACGTGTTTGGAAGCTGCTTACCTTTTCCAGCAAATGCTGCCTACATTTAATGTCGAGCGCGCAGGAGCACGCATCACCGCTGTGTCATGATCTCTGCTTCCAAAAGGTCAGGGTTTTCCCAACTCCCTTGGAAGCAGATCCTTAACCCAGGTTCCGAGTTCCAACCAGTCCCAATTGGGACCTTTTGGACCCAGTCCTAGCGCCAGTGGCACCAGGCTCATAAATATGCCCAGTCCCAGCGCTGGAAGCGCCGGGCTCATAATGCTTGGGTGGACTTACCTGCAGCAGACCATGCTGCTTACTTGCCTGCCAGTTGAGCCTCTGATCCTCTTCTGTTTGGAACTACTTTTCCTGTTGGGTGGGGCAGGAGCCACTCCCTAGATTCAGAACACTGGAACTCTTCTGGAAAGCAGGAACTCTTTTCTTACCTAGACGTGGCTGTGGAAGGAGACACCTAAGCACTACAGGAGGCTATTTAAACCACACCCGATGGATGAATCTTGCTTTGCGTTATTCTGCATCCTCTGCAGCAGAACGCTCATCGTGTCTTCTGCATCTGATCCTGGGCCTAAGGAAAAAGGCTTACCATCCTGAATCCAGTCTTCAGCAACACCTATAAAGACAAGAAAGAACAGGTTAGCATTACGGTCTTCAGTGACAGCTCTTCACTTACCTGGTCCATCGGCTGTCACCAGCGCCTCGCGCTGCATTCCGGCATCTGAAAGACAAAGGCTTACCTACTCTTCGTGCGCTCCGGAGGTCTTCACACTGCATTCCGGCATCTGAAAGACAAAAGCTTACCAACTCTTTGCACGCTCCGGAGGCCTTCGGCGCTGCATCCCGCATCTGAAAGACAAAACAAGGTGCGTTTAAAGACATTGGGGAACTTTAATACTCACGTGCCATTACTCCTTTCCACATCTAACCCAGTGGGTATTCCGGCACCCTGCAGCCGCTCCGAACTTGTACCTGCAAAATAAAAAGACAGTTAGAGCGCATCGTGAAGCAGGCAACAAGCGCTTACTTACGTGCTTCCAGGCGCTTCTATTCATCACACGGGCTCCATCTTCAACTCACTTCAGCCCGTCATCCGCCATCGCCGGAACCCTGCAAAACAAGAAACATCATTACTAAAGACTTTAAAGACATTAGAATTACTCGAAACTTACAGTTCGTGCAGTAAACGACGGACAGCAGTCCTCTGAAGTCAAGAGGCCTGCTCCCCTTATCCAGTGAAGAAACTGGTTACAGCACCCTGCCCGAGGCAGATGGAGAGCACGGCGTTCACTTACCTAAGGTGAGAGCGTTAACCTTTGGGGTTCTACAGGAGAAGAGAAAGGGAAGAAGAGAGAGACATTCAATAACCCAGTTCCTTAATCCCATATTTTCTATCTGCAGACATCTTACCCTTCAAGTCAGACATACAGTGCACAGAGGTCCAGCCCAAAGAGCCAGCCGTGTGTTACACATCACCTTTGCAGATACGGTATACGCCCAGTCAAGACCGGCGCCTCTACGGGAATCAGGTGAGCGTTACAGAACGCAAAGCCTTTCACAAAACTCCCGTCCAGGCGCTATGGAAACCTCGGATACCGACCAGCTAGCCCAGTTACTTGGGGAACTAAGGGCAGAAGTGCATGCAGCCCGTCAGGAAACGAACGCTCTAAGAAGGGAACTGATTATTTCCAAGGAGCGAACAGATGATCTCGCTAGACAATTGCTACAGTCACAAGCCGGACAGACCCCGTTACCCGCATCTGGGGGAAATCTTCCTTCTACATCCTCTATGAATCCAGTGCAGATCAACCTACCTGGGAATGTACCTCTGGCTCCGCCCGAACGATTTTCTGGTGACCCAAAGAGGTTTGCAGTATTTATCAATCAGTGCCGGTTGCATTTCTTATGCCGGCCAGCAGCCTTTCCAACTGATCAAGCTAAAGTAGCTTTCGTGCTTTCGTACCTTAGTGGCAATGCGGCAGACTGGTCGATCCCTCTAGTAAATCAAGATGATCCGGTCCTCCATGATTTTCAAGCTTTTCAGCTCAGTATGGAAAAACTGTTCGCAAGACATTCACAGGGGCAGGCCTTGGACAATGAGCTTCTTTCGTTGCGACAAGGTAATCAAGACCTTTTGGCTTATATTGCGTCTTTCAACAGACTGATAGTGGAAACTCAATGGCCTGAGGACAAAAGGATTACGCTGTTTTATAGAGGTCTACGTGGAGAGCTCAAAGATGTGTTAGCCCAAGTAGTGAATCCCCCACAAGATTGTTCGGACTATATAGACTTAGTCGTTCAAATAGATCACAGACTGCAGAACAGGAAGGCCGATCGTTCCAAGTTTGATGCTCGAGTATTTTCCAAACCGCCAACTCCTTCCAAAGGAGTAGACCCCGGGGAACCCATGCAAATAGGGGGTCTGAAAGGTCCTCTAACACAAAAGGAGCGGGAAAGGAGAAAACAGTTGCAATTATGCCTCTATTGCGGAAACTCAGGGCACTTTCTTCGAGACTGTCCGGTGAAACCTGCCAAGAAGGCAGTAGGAGCTGCAGTTACCAAAGTTACAAACTCTGAGCAGGGAAACGACCTCGCCCGACAAGAATAGAGGTCCTCTTGCCGAGCGTGAAAACCAGTTCCGTGACCTCGCATTTCGTGATACCTATGGTCCTCATTAGCCCTGATAATCCGGATCGATTACATGCAATTGAAGCTTACGTCGACAGCGGTGCCAACGGCAACTATGTGGATCATGAAATGGTTTTGAGGATGAATCTAACTCTTTGTCCCAAGGCTGTAAAGGACGTCATTACTACGGTGAATGGTACGGAGATAGCCTCCGGGCCAGTAACGCATACCACTCAAGAGGTGACGCTAGTAAGTCAAGATGGACACCATGAGAAGATCGTGTTCGATGTGATCAAGGCCCCTCAATTTCAGATTATTCTAGGAATACCTTGGTTAGAGAAACACAATCCTCTGATCGATTGGCGAGCAAGAACGGTCCAGTTTCCAGAATGTGTCTCTACTTGTCACCCTCCACCTGGTGTTGCACTGGCAGCAATTTCTTCAGAGACTCCCCAGTTACCTCCCGAATACCTAGAATACCAAGATGTTTTCCGGAAGGATCAGGCTAACTCTCTACCTCCTCATAGGTCTTATGACTGCCAGATAGACCTGATACCTGGATCTACTCCTCCTTGTAGTAGAATTTATGCCCTCACCGAGCCTGAGAACCTTCACCTTCGACAATACCTGGATCAATACCTGGCAAATGGGTTTATTCGTCCTTCCAAGTCCCCTGCTTCTTCAGCTTTGTTCTTCGTTCCAAAAAAGGAAGGAGACCTTAGAACTTGTATAGATTATCGCTCCCTGAACCAGATCACCGTTAAGAATAGATATCCGTTACCTTTGATCCCTGAACTCCTGGACCAAGTCAGAAAAGCATGCATATATACAAAGCTGGATCTTAGAGGAGCTTACCACTTGGTACGAGTAAAAGAGGGCGATGAATGGAAGACGGCCTTCCGCACCAAGTATGGACTATTTGAATATCAGGTCATGCCCTTCGGACTTTGCAATGCCCCGGCCGCCTTTCAATATTTTATGAACGATGTCCTCAGAGAGCTCATAGATGTGTGTGTTGTTGTTTACATTGACGACATCCTCGTTTATTCTTCATCGGAATCTGAACATCGGAAACACGTGAAAATGGTCCTCTAAAGATTGCGTCAACACAAACTTTTCGCTAAGTTGGAAAAATGTGTTTTCAACGTAACTGAAGTTGAATTCTTGGGATTCATATTATCACCTGGCGGAGTGCGTATGGATTCAAAGAAGGTCGATGCAGTTCTCAAATGGCCATCACCATCCTCCGTAAAAGGTGTGCAAAGCATGTTAGGCTTCGCTAACTTTTACCGCAGGTTTATCCCCGAATTCTCTCGAATAGTCCAGCCCATCACTGCCTTGTTAAAGAAAAACAAACGTTTTGAATGGTCTACCGAGGCGGAACAAGCTTTCCAGGATTTGAAGACTAAATTTATCTCTGCACCAATCTTAAAACACCCTCGCCCCGAACTCCCCTACATCGTGGAAACTGATGCTTCAAGCCTTGCCATGGGGGCAGTTCTATCACAAAAGGACCCGGTAACCAATCAGTTGCATCCCGTGGCATTTTGGTCCCGCAAATTCTCGCCTCCTGAAATCAATTACACGATTACTGACAAGGAACTTCTGGCTATCAAGTCTGCCTTTAAGGCTTGGCGGCATTATCTGCTGGGGGCCCGACACACCGTTACTGTGATTACGGATCGCCGAAACCTGCAATATTTGAAAACCGCAAAAGCCCAATCCTCTAGACAACTCCGTTGGGCATTATTCTTTGCCAAGTTTGACTTCATAATTACCTATCGACCTGGTACAAAGAACGGTAAAGCTGATGCCCTTTCTCGGATGGGAGTGGAAGAACACTTAATCAACCCTAAACCGGTACCAATCATTCCCGAACAAAGAATTCTGGGTGTAATCGCCACAGAATCCATAGAGGAAGTTAAGGATAAGGCCAGGCAACTTGTAACTCCAGCAGACATACAGAATTGGCATCTGCAGGGAAAGGACTTTGCAGTAAAGGACAACTTATTGTATTTCCAAGAACGATTATACCTACCCAGCACAGATTTACAGAAAAAAGTAATCTCTTGTTATCACGATTCTTTAATGGAAGGACATCCCGGTATGGCCAAGACCTCAGAAAAGATCAAGCGCTACTTCTGGTGGCCGTCTTGGAAAAAAGATATCAGAGACTTTATAATGTCCTGTGGAGTATGCGCCCAAAACAAGAGTCAAAAGGAAAGACCAGCAGGCCTCTTACGCCCTATTGACATCCCACCTCGCCCTTGGCATACGCTTTCTATGGACTTCATCACTGATCTACCTCCATGCTCCGGATACAATACGATTCTAGTAATCGTGGACTTATTCTCCAAGATGGCGCATTTCATTCCGCTCAAAGGCTTGCCAACAGCAGCAACTCTGGCCCGAGAATTTCTCGAAAACATCGTCCGACTGCACGGTTTTCCTTCGGTTCTAATTTCGGATCGAGGTAGTCAATTTATTTCTCATTTTTGGCGAAGTTGCTGTCGGTCGGCTCAAATTGATGTGAGACTATCGACCAGTCACCACCCTCAGACCGACGGACAAACCGAGAGGACCAATCAAACTCTGGAACAGTATTTACGCTGCATGCTGCAACAAACTGAAAAAACTTGGAAAGACATCCTTTGGATAGCCGAATATGCCTACAATAACTCTGTCCATTCGGGAACTGGGAAAACCCCGTTTTTTCTTTTGTACGGCAGTCACCCTCGAACCTCGGAGTTGGATCCCCTCCAAGATCTTGAAACACCAGCAGTAGACTACCTGCATTCTACAATCACCCAAGCCTTTAAGGAAGCTGTTTCCCACCTTCAAAGGGCTAAAGAACAATACAAGAAAGGAGCATATCAACATCGGAAGGAAGCCCCTCAATATCAAGTAGGGGATCAAGTCTGGTTATCCACCAAATATCTACCTCTAAAAGGGCCACGCACATTCAACCCAAGATACCTTGGTCCCTATTCCATCGCTACCATAGTAAACCCAGTAGCGGTCAAGTTGGACTTGCCCCCGCACATGAAGATACATCCGGTCTTCCACGTCTCTCTATTAAAACCCGTGCAACCTCAAACCCGACTAACTAAATCTCCAAAACCTATCCTAGTTGATGGAGAACTCGAGTTTGAAGTCAAAAGCATTCTGGACTCCAAGATCTCCAAATCTAAACTATTTTACCTAATTGACTGGAAAGGCTACGGCCCCCAAGAGAGATCCTGGGAACCTGCTGAATATGTCCACGCTCCTCGCCTAATCAAAAGATTTCACCGAACATTTCCTGACAAGCCAAAACCCCCGGAGAAGCCCGGTTTGGGAGGGGCCTTGAGGGGGGGTACTGTCATGATCTCTGCTTCCAAAAGGTCAGGGTTTTCCCAACTCCCTTGGAAGCAGATCCTTAACCCAGGTTCCGAGTTCCAACCAGTCCCAATTGGGACCTTTTGGACCCAGTCCTGGCGCCAGTGGCACCAGGCTCATAAATATGCCCAGTCCCAGCGCTGGAAGCGCCGGGCTCATAATGCTTGGGTGGACTTACCTGCAGCAGACCATGCTGCTTACTTGCCTGCCAGTTGAGCCTCTGATCCTCTTCTGTTTGGAACTACTTTTCCTGTTGGGTGGGGCAGGAGCCACTCCCTAGATTCAGAACACTGGAACTCTTCTGGAAAGCAGGAACTCTTTTCTTACCTAGGCGTGGCTGTGGAAGGAGACACCTAAGCACTACAGGAGGCTATTTAAACCACACCCGATGGATGAATCTTGCTTTGCGTTATTCTGCATCCTCTGCAGCAGAACGCTCATCGTGTCTTCTGCATCTGATCCTGGGCCTAAGGAAAAAGGCTTACCATCCTGAATCCAGTCTTCAGCAACACCTATAAAGACAAGAAAGAACAGGTTAGCATTACGGTCTTCAGTGACAGCTCTTCACTTACCTGGTCCATCGGCTGTCACCAGTGCCTCGCGCTGCATTCCGGCATCTGAAAGACAAAGGCTTACCTACTCTTCGTGCGCTCCGGAGGTCTTCACACTGCATTCCGGCATCTGAAAGACAAAAGCTTACCAACTCTTTGCACGCTCCGGAGGCCTTCGGCGCTGCATCCCGCATCTGAAAGACAAAACAAGGTGCGTTTAAAGACATTGGGGAACTTTAATACTCACGTGCCATTACTCCTTTCCACATCTAACCCAGTGGGTATTCCGGCACCCTGCAGCCGCTCCGAACTTGTACCTGCAAAATAAAAAGACAGTTAGAGCGCATCGTGAAGCAGGCAACAAGCGCTTACTTACGTGCTTCCAGGTGCTTCTATTCATCACACGGGCTCCATCTTCAACTCACTTCAGCCCGTCATCCGCCATCGCCGGAACCCTGCAAAACAAGAAACATCATTACTAAAGACTTTAAAGACATTAGAATTACTCGAAACTTACAGTTCGTGCAGTAAACGACGGACAGCAGTCCTCTGAAGTCAAGAGGCCTGCTCCCCTTATCCAGTGAAGAAACTGGTTACAGCACCCTGCCCGAGGCAGATGGAGAGCACGGCGTTCACTTACCTAAGGTGAGAGCGTTAACCTTTGGGGTTCTACAGGAGAAGAGAAAGGGAAGAAGAGAGAGACATTCAATAACCCAGTTCCTTAATCCCATATTTTCTATCTGCAGACATCTTACCCTTCAAGTCAGACATACAGTGCACAGAGGTCCAGCCCAAAGAGCCAGCCGTGTGTTACACATCACCTTTGCAGATACGGTATACGCCCAGTCAAGACCGGCGCCTCTACGGGAATCAGGTGAGCGTTACACGCTGCTTATCAATGGTTGTCAAGGAGATTGCTAGGACGCCGCTGCCCGGCTCCCCTGGGGAGACCACGCCCACAGCATCTTGCGTCCCGATCCGTCCGAAATCGGAGGGATCGGGACGCGTCAACCTTCTTAAAAATGTAAAATGCAAATGGTAAGTATGCGAATGCTGGCACTCCCAATAAGATAGTTAGATTACATAATGTATGAATGATAGGAAAGACACGCCCACATGTCTACGTGTGCTGGTCTACTAAGGGTAACAAGCGGAACCATTACAACTAGGTCATAACCTGCTGGTTAGAAACAAATTCCCTCGCCGTCTGTCAACAACCTGTGTCTTTAAACGGTAGCGAAATGAATGCGGCAGTACCTGTGGCTAAACCCACTGTGCAATGAGTTACTAATAACAGAGGTATATAAATAACAATGAATGTCAGTACCATGACAGGAGGTTTGTTGTGAATGGAAATGACAAAACTATACAAAATAGACAGATATAGGCAACATGATGTTAAAGATGAGTATCCTCAATCAAAATACATGGTGGTATGACATTTATTCTGGTCATCAAGGATAAAGCAAACATAATGAGTGCTAATACATAGCTAGACTGTCATACTTTGGTGCAGCCACTCTAGACATACTTTTTTACTCAGCGTCATGGTTGCTAGGTAACCGGGCCCAACATTGCAGCATTCTGACTGGCTGCCCCTGCCATATCTGGATCCATAGGCCGCTGGAAGGCGACAGCCGGCACATTCCCCAAGGGTCTACTTAAAGGTTACACCCTACCTGTGGCTGCAGCTCTCACCAGATCATCTCGCACAACAGGATGGGCAGTAGCCCAGTCCCCATCGTGACCCTCGCCTGCATTGAAGAGCAGACACGATCGCAATTTCGAAGTTCTTGAATTTGTGGGGTAAGCAGAGGTACTGCTGCATCCATGCCCCCATTGTCTGTTTTGAGGCTTGCCAGCATGTAAAAGGCCGATCCCGAATCCATCTACAACAAATTTGTCCAACCCGACACGAGGAGCAATTAAAAAAGGCCGACACTCTTCGGCGTCATGATTGCTAGGAAACCGGGCCCACCATTGCAGCATTCTGACTGGCTGCCCCTGCCATATCCGGGTCCACAGGCCGCCAGAAGGCGACAGCCGGCATATCCTCCTAAGGCACTTATCACAAGGCACATTCCTGTCCGTGCCTGTCCATAGCCGTCCCTGCCGTCTGCCAGAGACTCTGCAATATTTTTATCCTTTTCAGCTACGTGAGTACTGTCTATGCCATCCACTGCTCTCAACCTAGATTCTCGTACCTAGACGCTTGCATGTCTTATGCCTAACAAATATCTATGAGCACGACTCGGCCCGCTCTGGTGAGCTGCCGCAGTACCTCGGCAGAGACCGACTGGTAGTCCAACATAACAACGTTCTACACTAGTTACAGCCACTACTCTGAGCGTGTATACTGTGAAACTTTGCACATTGAGGCCCGTTGCCAACACATCCTTTCAGAAGACTTTGACCAACCATACACCTGTCATTGACTTGCTTTCCCTTGTGTACATTTGAATCAGTCTAATCTGCTTGCTACCGTTATCTCTGTTTACCTGCTCATACTCGATCCAGTATATTGTAATTAATATAGACCTTAGCCTACTTTCAGCACAATGGATTTAGTGCCAACCTATGCAAAGTCTGCATTGCATTAGGCAGAATTACCCAACCTGTCCCTTTATGCATTGACCTCTGCACCTCCCTAGATGCGGTCACTTATGTACCGCCCCTGGTCTGCCGCTCTCGTGTTACTGCTTGACCCCTCTTCAATTGGCCTCCGGTACAGCACGCCTACCAACGGCTTCTATCCCACTGGCCACCTATCTTCTGCCAGCGGCTCACAGTAAAGTTCAGGTGACACCCCTCTGCAATGCTGCATTTAGCCTACGCTGCTCATTAATAATTGTTGCCTTACCTCTAGGTGGCCTTCTTTGTTTGATGCACTCAGACCTTATGCTGCTACTCGTTGCTTGCTGTACCTAGCCCTAGGTGGCTCTATATTGGATTGTTGCATTTAGCCTACGCTGCTCAATAATTGTTGCCTTAGCCCTAGGTGGCCTTCTCTGTTTGATGCGCTCAGATCTTATGTTGCCACGTGCCGTTTGCGGGACTTGGCCCTAGCTGGCACTATATTGGATTATTGCATTTAGCCTCATGACGCTCATTATTTGACTCTTGCATCAAACTAGCCACCCTCATGACACTCGTATTTCGCTATGCTGCTGCACCTCTTCGCTATTTGCCATCTCATTGCACTGTGGGCCTTGGCAACTCCGCTGACTCGCTCCCACCTTTCACTGCCTTACACCACACCTAAGACCAGGGGTGCACAACTGATTTTGACAGAGGGCCGAAAGTACCTTACATGAGGGCTATAGTGGGCCGAAAAGTAAAAGTGGGCGGGGCGGTAAGCGGGACATGTCAGGAGGCTTTTTCAACCCCCAATTTGTATTAAACACATGGAAAAAGATGTTTTTGAGGGGTAACGATTTTTATTGCATTTCAAACTTACATTTTGTACTACACATTTTCCATTGCTATCATTTATTTCGATTTAGTTATTGTATATCGTCTGTTTAATTAAATTATATATATTTTATTGACCCTTGATTGGACATTCCGTTATTTTGGACTGCTATAGTTTGCTGTTTGGGTTACCCAAGAGGAGTATGGCCTTCGTTGAGTCAGGTTTCCTCAAAAAAGCAAAGGATGTACATCTCCTAACTGTGCCTGTTTTAGCTTTATTATTGAGTTCACTATTGGAGTGCAACACTATGCCCCATGGCTCCCATCCCCAACCAAACACTATGCCCCATGGCCCCCTCACCCCCATCCAAACACTATGCCCCATGGGCCCCCTCACCTCCCACCAAACACTATGCCCCATGGGCCCGCTCACCCCCAACCAAACACTATGCCCCATGGGCCCCTCACCCCCAACCAAACACTATGCCCCATGGCCCCCACCCCAACCAAACACTATGCCCCATGGCCCCCACCCCCAACCAAACACTATGCCCCCTGTCCCTCACCCCCCAAGCAAACACTATGCCCCCTGTCCCTCACCCCCAACCAAACACTATGCCCCATGGCCCCCTCACCCTCCTAACCCCCAACCAAACACTATGCCCCATGGGCCCCTCACCCCCAACCAAACACTATGGCCCCCACCCCAACCAAACACTATGCCCCCTGTCCCTCACCCCCCAAGCAAACACTATGCCCCCTGTCCCTCACACTCAACCAAACACTATGCCCCATGGCCCCCTCACCCCCCTAACCCCCAACCAAATACTATGCCCCATGGGCCCCTCACCCCCAACCAAACACTATGCCCCATGGCCCCCACCCCAACCAAACACTATGCCCCATGGCCCCCACCCCCAACCAAACACTATGCCCCCTGTCCCTCACCCCCAACCAAACACTATGCCTCATGGCCCCCTCACCCCCAACCAAACACTATGCCCCATGGCTCCCACCCCCAACTTAACACTATGCCCCCTGTCCCTCATCCACCAAGCAAACACTATGCCCCCTGTCCCTCACCCACCAAGCAAACACTATGCCCCCTGTCCCTCACCCACCAAGCAAACACTATGCCCCATGGCCCCCACCCCAACCAAACACTATGCCCCATGGCCCCCACCCCCAACCAAACACTATGCCCCCTGTCCCTCACCCCCCAAGCAAACACTATGCCCCCTATCCCTCACCCCCAACCAAACACTATGCCCCATGGCCCCCTCACCCAAACCAAACACTATGCCCCATGGCCCCCTCACCCCCAACCAAACACTATACCCCAAACACACTCTCAAGCATGCACCCATACAGACCCGAACCCCCGCCCCCAACGCAGCACACACATTCTCAAGCATGAACCCATACAGACCCGAACCCCCCCGCCCCCAACGCAGCACACACATTCTCAAGCATGCACCCATACAGACCCGAACCCCCCACCCCCCAACTCAGCACACACACATGCACCCTTACAGACCCGAACCCCCCACCCCCCAACTCAGCACACACACATGCACCCTTACAGACCCAAACCCCCACCCCCCAACTCAGCACACACACATGCACCCTTACAGACCCGAACCCCCACCCCCCAACTCAGCACACACACATGCACCCTTACAGACCCGAACCCCCACCCCCCAACTCAGCACACACACATGCACCCATACAGACCCGAACCCCCCACCCCCCAACTCAGCACACACACATGCACCCATACAGACCTGAACCCCCACCCCCCAAATCAGCACACACACAGACCCGAACCCCCAACCCCAACTCAGCACACACACAAACATGCACCCATACAGACCCGAACCCCCACCCCCCCAACTCAGCACACAAAAAACATTCAAATCAAAACATTCATACACATCCGACACCCACCCCCACCCCCGCATCTCAACATACACATAAAATGCATTCAAATTCCAACATTCATACACATCCGACACCCATCCCCGCATCTCAACACACACACAAAATACATTCAAATCAAAACATTCATACACATCCGACACCCCCCACCCCCGCATCTCAACACACACAAAATACATTCAAATCAAAACATTCATACACATCCGACACCCCCCCACCCCCGCATCTCAACATACACATAAAATGCATTCAAATTCCAACATTCATACACATCCGACACCCATCCCCGCATCTCAACATACACACAAATTACATTCAAATTCCAACATTCATACACATCCGACACCCACCCCCGCATCTCAACATACACACAAAATACATTCAAATCAAAACATTCATACACATCCAACACCCCTCCACCCCCGCATCTCAACACACACACAAAATACATTCAAATCAAAACATTCATACACATCCGACACCCCCCCACCCCCGCATCTCAACATACACACAAAATACATTCAAATCAAAACATTCATACACATCCGACACCCCCCCACCCCCGCATCTCAACACACACACAAAATACATTCAAATTCCAACATTCATACACATCCGACACCCCCCCACCCCCGCATCTCAACATACACATAAAATGCATTCAAATTCCAACATTCATACACATCCGACACCCCCCCACCCCTGCATCTCAACATACACATAAAATGCATTCAAATCAAAACATTCATACACATCCAACACCCCCCATCCCCGCATCTCAACATACACATAAAATGCATTCAAATTCCAACATTCATACACATCCGACACCCCCCCACCCCCGCATCTCAACATACACATAAAATGCATTCAAATCAAAACATTCATACACATCCGACACCCCCCCACCCCCGCATCTCAACATACACATAAAATGCATTCAAATTCCAACATTCATACACATCCGACACCCATCCCCGCATCTCAACACACACAAAATACATTCAAATTCCAACATTCATACACATCCGACACCCACCCCCGCATCTCAACACACACACAAAATACATTCAAATCAAAACATTCATACACATCCGACACCCCCCCACCCCCGCATCTCAACATACGCACAAAATACATTCAAATCAAAACATTCATACACATCCGACACCCCCCACCCCCGCATCTCAACATACACATAAAATGCATTCAAATCAAAACATTCATACACATCCGACACCTCCCACCCCCGCATCTCAACATACACATAAAATGCATTCAAATTCCAACATTCATACACATCCGACACCCATCCCCGCATCTCAACACACACAAAATACATTCAAATTCCAACATTCATACACATCCGACACCCCCCCATCGCAACATACACACACAAACATAAAGTAAAACAGACCCGACACACAAACGCAAACAGACCACTTACCGGAGACGTGCTGGAAGGCAGGCAGGTAAGCGGCAGGTAAGCAGGAACGCTGGAATCGTACTACGGCTGGCGTGGTCCAAGGCTGAAATGCCTTCCGGCATCAAGCCTTATGGACCACGCCAGCCGTAGTGCTGGCCCTCCATTGGGTCAGCACACACACACTACGTGGCTCGTAGGAGCAACGTGGTGCATGTGTGCTGAGCCAATGACGGCCAGTGTTTTGTGCCTCGCGGGCCGGACAAAAGAGCATGGCGGGCCGCAACTGGCCCGCGGGCCGTATGTTGTGCACCCATGCCTAAGACGCACGTTTATTTTTCCACTACCATGTCTGCAGCACTTAACCTGGTTACCAAGCCACTGGCTCACCACACCACTACACCCATTTCACCTCCTATACCGAAACACTGTTCCACGCAAAAACCTAACCTTCCGCACAGCACTAATCCTTACCTCAACTCTACTGCCTTATGGCTCCAACATTTTGCAACCAAACCCACACGCAATCAACCTTGTCCGCTACATCTGAGAAACCTCAGATTAGGAACCAGATTCCTTCATGTACCCAAACTCCATCTTACCACCCACATGCACACAAATACCAGCCAAACACCAACTGCCCAGGTGCAACCAGACAACTCCAAGACACAGCCTAAAAATGAGGTGAAGGGTGCTCTTATCAATGCTAGATCCCTCCCGGCCCACGCCCTTGACATTGCAGATCTCATCACCACACAAAACCTCGATTTTATTGCCATCACGGAAACGTGGCTACACGCAGCCTCAGGTCCTTTATTGGCACTTGCTTTCCCTAATGTATATTCCATTATCAGAAGTGACCACAACTCTAACCTATCCAAAGGAGGCGGCGTTGCACTTATCCACAAAGATGACATCAATATGAGATTGATTCCCAAAACGCAAATCAGCTCGGCTGAGTCCCTCTCAGTCAAACTCTCTCTATCTCACAATAGCACAGCTACTCTGCACCTCATGTACAGACTCCCCGGTCGACTCACTACATTTTCGATTGACATCTCAAACATCCTGGCTGACAACACCAAACCTAACTCTCAAATTTGACTTCTTGGTGACCTTAATCTCGGACTATTAGATCCCAATGACTCCCATGCTGAAGAGATTGACAGCAATAGTTCAAATCTAGGATTCTCTCATCGCATTCTCGAACCCACCCACTCCAAAGGGAGGACGCTCGATTGGATTGCTGACCTAAATTGTAACACGCATATCGTCTCTAACAACCCCTGTGCCTGGTCAGACCACCACATCATCATCTTTAACATACCAGCCAATGATCCACGCACCAAACCTAATATTGAGCCATCCATCCTTACCAGAAACAAAAAGGACATTACCAAGGACAAACTTCTCCCTCTCATCTCGCCCATACTTAATAATCAGGCTCTCTCACATGACGACCCAATGGTCTTGGTGGACATCTTCAACCTAACTTTGCTCAAGGCCATTAACACCATAGCACCTTTTAAAACTAGGAAACTCACACAGCGTGCCCACCTCAACTCCTGGTTTACTCCATATCTTAGAACACTACGCAAAGAAAAACGGAGCGCTGAAGCACTGTGGAAAAGCCATCCTTCTGAGGCTAATAAAGATAACTTCATCTTAGCAAGCAACACTTAACTACAAGGAAGCAATTGTACAGGCCAAAAAAGAGACGTATAACCAACGCATTTCACAAGCTGAATCTAATACGAAGGAGCTATTAAAAATTCTTAAGGAATTAGAATCCCCCTCCTCCATCCCCGTTATCTGTAATAAGGACAGCACATAGTGCGAAAACATTCAAAAAGCTCTCCTCACTAAAATATCCACTTTACAGTTCAAAATTAACGCTAAGCAAAACTGCCTTCAAACATCCTTTCAAACCAAATCCATGACCAATAAACCTAAAACCCCCTTATTCACGCATACTCCTTTTAGCTTTGCTCCTCTCACCATCACTGAGGTAGAAACCATCATCAGTAAATTGAAACCATCCAACTGTCAAGGTGACTCCTGTCCCGCCTCTATCATCAAGGAATCTGCCCATGAACTTGCCCCTTTCATCACCGCCTTTTCAATTCCTCATTCCACTCGGGCATTGTTCCTGACAACCTCAAGGATGCATGGGTCATCCCATTGCTAAAAAAACCTCGCTGGACCCTAGTATCCCCACTAATTACATAGCAATCACCACGGTCCAATTCTTAATGAAAATTTTGGATAGGGCAGCGTATTTACAGATTCAAAAATATCTAGAATACAACAATCTTCTTGGCACAAGACAATCCGGCTTCCGACCTAAGAATGGGACGGAAACAGCCTTACTAGATCTCAAAACCCAAATCGAGGACCTAAAAGACAATGGGGGTCATTCCGAGTCTGGAGGTAAGGCACAAACCATGCCGGTATTGATTTACCGGCATGGTTTTCCGCTCCATGCCATTCCAACCCCTCAGACCGTAAATTACGGCACCGTAAACTACAATGCCGTAATTTACGGTCTTGGGTCGCGCGCGCGCACCACCATGGCGCAATTAACGCCATGGCGTGAACCGGAGCTGATTCCAAGTAAGGACCACACGTAAATTACGTCCTCCTCAAGGCTGTAAAGTACCTTACCGGCATGGAGTACATATAGGCATCTCAGAGAAGGAGTAAAGAACCCTGAGCAGTGGGACCCAGAGCCACAGGTGCACACATGCAACACAGACAGAGGCCAGGAGTCTGGCATAGTAGAAAAGGAACACACCCACACACCACAACCCTCCCACACCAAGATGACACCAATTGAACAATTAAGTCCACAACCACACAAACCCCTGCAACAACACCAGGCCCCCCCACTGAGGAGACACAGGGGTAGAAGGAGGGGGGAGACAGACCCTGCATGCAGCACCAGTGCATCCTCTGTTACCACCCCTGCAGCCCCCATGCACACGTGAGTGAGTCGGAGACGGATGAGCAAAGGTCTTTGGAAGGAAGACATTCAGGAAGAGAGAGTAGAAGGAATTCATGCCCCAGGCCCCAGAAGGCCTTGTGGACAATGCATAGTGTTTTGAACTTAAGGGAAGGAGGGAGTGGGTGTGCCGATGAGGAGAATCTCAGTCCTACTAGCATTAAGGCAGTGTTCATTGGCTGCACACCATTCCTGGATATCAGACAGACAGTCAGAGATGAGGGAAGGAGAGGAGGACGCCGAGGGTAGGCTGAAAATTTGCCGGGTATCGTCCGCATAGCGCTGAAAGTTTGGGCAGAGGGTGGCGATGCGGTGGCCAAGGAGTGCCAAATACTGGTTGAACAGCCAGGGAGGGAGATTAGATCCCAGGGGAACACCACAGGTGGAGGAAAAGATGTCAGAGAGGAGGGCCCCAAGTTGGACCTGGGAGGGTCGTTTGAAAAGGAAAGAGGTCAGCACGCTACCGCGCCACATGGCCCAACATGCAGGATGACCTGTCTGGCTTGCTGTTGAGTCGTCTGACTGTGTCATGCAAGTGCACTGGTGCCACAGGGTGGGTGCCTGCATGAACCAACTGCGTAGAAAAGATGGAGCCATTGTACGTTGTTCACCCTGACAACAAACCTGCCAAAGAACCAGGGCAACGGCACATATGAACATATTTTCACTTTGCCAGAATAAGGCACCCACATCACACTACATCTACACCAACTGACAAGGGATAGGCACACTACACCAGCACCACTCATTGGCGGACACCACAACCGCAAGTGCATATCCGAGGGCACACTGCACATTCACATTGCGGCATCCCCCAGCCTGGCACCACATTGGAGACCCACCCCTGGAAGTGGAATTCACGGAGGACAGCAGGGGTACGATATCACGTCACCGGCATGGCACCCCCATAGGAGTCTTGGGAATCACCATAGAATGGATCAGAGCTGGATGATGGACATGATCCACAGCCAAATGAGAATGTACACAGTACACAGCACCAGAATGATCCGACATCTGAACAGCAGCATGCGACAAAGGAACATGTACCCCAAGATGTCCACACCACCGTTCACGGACCATCATGTAGACACGACACCCCACAGCATTACATTGCATGGGACACATATTTGTGTCCCTGATCGTGCCGAATATATCTATGTACATGTATATATGGCCATCATCGAAAGCCTGCCATGACAGCCAAGTGCTGTTCACCACCATGACAGTCCACACACCCACCTCATTTTGCGACACATGCAGCTGTTGGTGGATGTACCCTAACAGCAAGCCACATGACCCCTGTCATGAACCCCCTGAACAGACCCATGGGGCAACCAGACCATGGCCATACCCGTGCATGCGTGTAGATGCAGCAGTCACCAGGTTTGCGTGATGCACATATGTGCCCGCGAACCAGGACTGGTGGCTGACCCCTCCACTGATATCTGGTGTCGAATGGGCCCATGCCATATGTGCAGATGGACAAAAAGTGCAATGAAGAATGTCCACAACGGTTCAACTTTGCAACACCAATTGTGTATTGAGATAACAAGAAATGAAAAAACAGTGCTTACTTCAGCAAATGCCCATGCCCCCTACCCCCAACTCCAGAACACAACATCACCCCCCTCCCCCCAACTCCAGAACACAACGCCACCCCCCTCTTCCCTCCCCCCAACTCCGGAGCAGTCGTCCCATGTAGGATCTTGGGACCACATGTGGCAGGAATGGCTAATGTCCCTTGGAGCCCTTGTCTGGGGGAGGCAAATCCCGTTTGCGCAAGGAACGCCGGAGGCGTCTCTCCGGGCTGCCTTGCGTGGCCTCACTTGTCTCGGATGTGCCCTCCTGCTGCGGCTCCGTATTTTGACTCCCTGCCTCAAGGGCATTAGCAATGCGGTTCAGGACATGGCATAGCCGGGTTGTATTGTCCGTCAGGGAGTCGAACAATCTGGTGGTGCAGTCGTTGAGGGACTGACGCATTTGATCGAGTTCCTCATGCAGTCCAGCCCTGGTCTGGCGATTATCCTCAGTATAGTTCCCTATGAGATCGCTCAATTGCTGAACTCTGAACTGGTCAGGTGAAGGGGGGCCATCGGATGATCTACTTGCACCAGCATGCTGTGCAGGGGGTTGTATGGGTGGACTGGGGGGAACGACGTCACACCCCAGCGGGTCAAGTTCAAGGCTGTGCACTGGTGATGGTGCATCCCCGGAGTCACTGCATGACGCAAGTGTCATGAGGCATGGTTCTAGCATTTGCATGCTCTCCTGGTCGTCCTCCGACATGGGCCCCTGGATGGGTGGCGGGCTGGGCTCCCACTCATCTGGTGCGGTAGCGGCAGCCTCCCCTGAAATGCTCGATTGTGCTGAGGTAGGGGTCTGCTCGGCTGCTGCCACGGATGTTGTGTGGCTTGCTGGTCTGCCAGCTTCAAGTGGCCTTTCTGTAGGCTGAGGGGTGGTTTTCTTGGCTGCTGGCTTCGGCCTGGCCCTGCCAGTACCCGCGGAGGTGCTTGGCCGGCTTCCTTGGGGCTCTGTGCTGTCATGGTCTGTGCCTGTGGGGGTAGGAGAGAGGGACAACATTAGTGTATGTGCTATGTCCTATTTGCATACATGGTTGCATGGACATTTCAGTCATTCACGGGTTGTTCAGTTTGGGGAGTAGCTATGGCAGTGGTACATGTGCATGGTGATGACATATACACATGTTTGGGAGTGATTCGTTGTGCCCTGTTCATGTACATTTCGGCAGGTACTATGCCTACCACGCTGGACGGTGTGCATGATGGGCTGTGCAAGTCAGTCCAGTATGGTTGATGTGCGTTATGTACTCGCACTTGGGCCAGCATTAGGCGGCACTTGCCTCAGCATTTGTTGGATGGGGGGATGCGTTAGATGGGGGGAGGGCAACACGAGAGGGTGCCTTCGATGGCCCCTGGGTCAGTTTACATGATGCAATGGACATTGCCAGTGTGCACTGTCAACACTCACCTCCTTCTGCAGAAGTCGTTCCGCCGCACTCCATGGTCCCCACGCCCTCTATGGATTCCGTGCCAATGAGCTGCACGCAGGTCTCCTCCCACGGCTCTAGTTGGACCTGTGTACTTGGCCCACCTCCCGTCTGCAGGGCCTGGCTGCGGTTGGTGGAGAGGAGGCCCCGCACCTGCACCCGCAGGTCGTCCCACCGCTTGCGGCAATCCCTTGAGGTGCGGGGGGTGCTTCCAACAGCGCTCACCCTCTGTGCCAGTTCCGCCCAGATTGGTCTTCTTGCGGAGGGTTGATTCCCTGCGCATGTCGCCGCTGAAAACTACATCAGCATGCTCTGCAAGGTGGTCTACCATGACCTGCAGTTCATCGGTGGAGAATTTCACCTTGCGGACGCGATCCGCCGCCCTTTTTGGTGCTTTCGGCATGTCCTGCGGTGCCTGGTCCGGTTCACGACTTTACTTTCCTCACAGGGCTGCTGGCAGCTGCGGATGGCAATGGATTGTGTTTTTAAAGATGGCCGCCGCTCTCCTTCCCGTTCCTGTGCAATGTCGTAATTTCCGGATCCGTTTTTCGGCGGAGACCGTAATTTACGATTTCTGTAAATTACGGTCACCGTAATTTACGGTCACCGTTATGCACTGTCGCTAATGCTTACAGGGCGGTGTAGTACTTTACGTGTCGGTTGCATGCCGGTTTTTCGGGGGATTTTGCAGCAGGCCGCGCGGTCCTTTTCCGGCATGGCGGAAAGCGCGTGTTCCTGAGCTCGGAATGGGCCGTAATTTTCGGACTTCAACCAGCACGGTGTCGTACTTTACGCCATGCCGGAAAATACAGTTACTTACCGGCATGACTCGGAATGAGGCCCAATGGCAAAATGGCCTTACTATTACTCCTCAATCTATCGACAGCTTTTGATCTGGTCAACCATCAAATCCTCTGTCGCCACTTGAAATCAGCGGCCCACTTCTATGCAAAAGCTCCCAAATGGATCAGCTCCTTCCTGGATAACAGACAGATGAGGGTATTCTCACCCATCGCCTCAGCAGAGCCTACTCCTGTGCCTTGCAGGGTTCCTCAGGGTTCATGCATCTCACCAACGCGCTATAACGTTTTCACTAAACTTCTGTTTGATGTACTTGATTATCTGGGTGTCACATACACCAACTACGCTGATGACACCCAGATACTCATTCCAATCACTGGTGACTACATAGTGGACTCAAAAGCCTTGAACGACATCTATCAAGTGATCCAAGCCTGGATGGCCCAGCATGAGCTCTGTCTTAACGATGATAAGACATGACTCCTTATCCTGGGGTCCCAACAACGACTGAATAGACTTGACCCTGCTTTCAAAACCTTCAACATTGATGGTAACTCTATTAAAGTCTCCACCGACACCAGAACACTAGGAATTTACCTCGACTCCACTCTATCACTTAACAGACAAACAAACACAGTTGTCTCGGCATCCGCTTACACATGTAAGCTTATCACAGCATGCCGCCCCTTCCTTACCACACAGAACTGTACTATCTTGGCCACGACATTGGTTATGTCCAAACTGGACTACTGCAATGCCTTATATCTAGGGACTAACCAACGCAACTTGAACAAACTACAGGTTACCCAAAATAACGCCATTAGAGCTGCCCTCAACATCTCCAGATCCTCACACATCACTGAAACAAGGAGAAGCCTACACTGGCTTTCAGTAACACAAACGGCCTCATTACGAGTTTGGCGGCAGCCATGGAGCTGTTAGCTCCATGGCTGCCGCCAAACCGGGCTCCTTTACCAGATTCCCAGAATGGGGAATTACCGGGCCATTCCGAGTTCGGAGGGCCCGGTAATTCCTCCCTCTGGGAACCCGGGCCCGGACCTTCCCGATTCCCATATGAGCCCCCATAGGGCTCAATGGTATGGGAGAGGGAGCTAACAATTGGCCGATTACGACCGGCCCGCTGTTAGCTCCCTCTTCCCCTCACGGGACCCGGTAAGGACGCCTGGTTATATCAGGCGTCCTTACCGGGTCACGCGAAGGGACCTCGTAATGAGGTGGAATGGTGTTATCGGGCCCACCACCATTAGCGGAGCCCGTTAACCCATTCCGCTCACTTATAACAAGGCCCAAAGAATTTCTCTGAAATCTCTTACCCTCACACATAAATGCCTGAACAATCAGGCCCCCACCTATCTTTCCTCCTGCTTCTCCCACTACTCACCCACCCGACTACTCAGATCGGCTCAAGCACATTGCCTGACCATCCCCAGATACAAACTGCAGAAAGCCGGGGGAATCAGCTTCCCAGTCCTCGCTTCCAAATTATGGAACTCGATTCCATTAACTATCAGATCAGAACACTCTCCTACCCTCTTCAAACAAAGAACCAAATTGTGGCTATCCACTACACATGCCTAAATGCCTAATTCCACCTTAGGACATTTTTGTTTCGCTACTTGCCTAGCGTCTGTATTTATGTCCATGCTAACTGTAGATATTGCTGCACACCATATTGTATACTATGTATAATTCCACTGTAACTGTAGATATTGCTGCACATAACACTGTATACTATGTATAATTCCACTGTATGTATATATTGCGTTCACCTTACAAAGTTATCCTAATATTTGGTACTTCCTGTACATTGTGTTATGTTTCATCCCAATTGCAACTATTACTGTACTGTACTTGCTATGCCAAGATATGCGCCCGGATGCCCTTGGGCCTGGCTGCGCTATATAAATAAATAAAATACAAATACAAAGACAAATGGCATGGCATCAAGGGTAAAATAAACATGATGTTTGCTATTACATAGAGCTAGACTGGCATACATTGGTTCAGCCAGTCGAGCTACTTTCTTACTGTGGCATGATATTGTTTTACCAGTCATCAAGTGTAAAGCAAATGCAATGAGTGGTATTACATAGCTAACTACTTTGCATCAGTCAGTCTAGATATACTTTCTTTCCCTGGCATGGTATTTATTCTGGATATCAAGGGTAAAGCAAACATGATAAGTTTTATTGCATGGCTAGACTGCCCTACTTTAGTACAGCCAGTCAGGACATATTTTTTTTACTGTGGGCTGGCATAATTTCTTACTGGCAAAATCAACAGGATTAAGTTCTTTTTATGGTAATAATAGCATATATTGGTGCATTCTGCATGGACGTGTATGGGCACAGGAGGCAAGAAAATAATTTCTATACTGTATGATGAATCACATGTATTCATCCCTTCTCCCCAAAGGGGAGCCACCCTGTGGGGCTAGAGAGTTGAGCCTGCTCTGGAATACCCTCCCTAGGGGTAGAGGCAAATGGTACCTCACAAGGAGAGACTCCACATTTGGGGACAAACACTCCCATTCCGATAAGGAATTCCCTAAACATTCTCTCAATAATAGATCTAAAAACATTTATTATGGGATTATTTATGAAGAAGAAAGCAATGTTTGCTATTGTCATTCAGAATCATTAAATGTATCTTTAAATGAAATATTCTTTTACACTGGGATGAGGAGGCCAAGCGAGAGCAATAAAGGAAGACCCAAACATATGTAACACATAACAAGGAAGGAGACTGGCAGAGAGAAAAGCCGGCAAATTACAGAACCAAGCTGCTGCCGGTTGTTGAGAGAATCCGAGGCTCATAGTGTCTTGCCTGGAGGAGAGCAGAAGATACGATGTGCAGCATATTACTTGGCTGAGAGAGGGAGAATCAGATGAGCAGAAAGAATCAGATGAGCAGAATATTACCTGGAAGGAAGAGAAAGTGTTGGATGTGCGGAGTCATGTGTCCCGAAGGGAACATGGGAATGAAGCAGAGGCTCAGTGTCTTACCTGGTGAAGAAGAGAAGCAGTCAGACGCAAAGCATCCTGAGCCCAAAGAGAGAGAGAGAGACAACAAAGTTGGTGAAGTGACATCGAAAGACCCATGGTGACCAGGAGTGTCCCAACTAACGATGAGACCACCACTCAGACAAAATAGCGCATCACTTGACCCCCTTGAACCCAGGAATTACAGACCGATCTCCAACACCAGATTTCTTGGGAATCTCATTGATCAAACAGCATACTCCCAGCTCAACTCCTTCCTGTAGAATCCAACTTTCTCTTCAACCCCGCCCAATCAGGCTTCAGACCACGACATGAAACAGAAACCACTCTGATCTCGATCTGGAATGATCTCAAGGTCACTGCAGTTTCTGAAGGCTGCACAGCACTGATTCTCCTCAATCTCTCTTCAGCCTTTGACTCTGTTAACCACTCAATCCTCATTGACCGCCTTCACTCCCTAGGAATCTGTGGCACTACTCTCAAATGGATTGCCTCCTTCCTCAGCAACAGGAAATAAATAACCCTCCCCTCCTCTTTTGTCTCAACTGCTCACTCGGTGAACACTGGTGCTTGCCTATCTGCTCTCCTGTTCAACCTCTATATGACCACTCTACCAGGAATCATCTGCACGCAAAACATCCCCTGTTACAACTATGTTGACGGTACCCAAATTATCCTAAGAATTCCCAAGTCAGGCACCAACCCCCATCCCGACCTTGAAGCTTGTCTCTGCGATATTGACCATTGGATGACAATAAATCACCTCCTTTTGAACCCTGATAAAACTAAAATCATGGTGTGCTTCAATTCTGCCCTTCAGCCACATCCGCACCCATGGTCCCCGTCCCATTTAGTGAAAAACTGACGCTGCACTATGGACTCAGTCCTAACCCTCTCCCGTCAGATCAATGTGTCAAAATGCTGTCACTACCACCTCAAACATCTCAGATGCATTTTTCCCTACCTCTCCTACCCGAACAGAATTGCTGCAGCTTTGTCTATTGTGATGTCGAGACTGGACTATGCCAACTCCCTATACCTTGGAGCTCTGGCATACCAACTCAACAAACTCCAAAGAGCCCAAAACGCTGCCACAAATCTGCTCCTCGCCCTGGGTCAAAGAGACCACATCTCACCAGCTCTCCGAACCCTCCACTGGCGTCTAGTCGGACAAAGGGCCACCTTACAGACCCTATGCATCACTCACCGAGCAGTGCACAAGACCAGCCCAATGTACCAACAAGAAAAAATAAAACCCTACCTCCCATCTCACACCCTAAGAACAAGTCACTATTAAGCAAACGCAGGCTTGAAATCCGAATAGCAAACGCCTCAGATCATAACTCCACCCAAACACCTTGCATATCACTATGCTTACACTCTACTCTACACCAACATACAATTAGAGTTACACCCCTCGATCAATTTTGGCCTAGCTGCTCACATACGAACATTACCCCATGAACACCTCATCACTCTAATAAAACGCAGCTACATTCCATGACAAACCGGCCTAGCTGCACACATAAACGTCCTACAAAGTCCTAATGCAGCCAGATCCCAGTCTCGGTGTCCACCCGCCAGACTGTACACATTCAACTGATAACAATATCACAACACCTAATGCTAGGATGCAGCTACCATAAGGCGATTGCATCAGCTGCACACATAACTGGTGCACCCAAGCACCTCATGACACTACTCTCTCAAGTGACCTGGACTACGTTACCAAGGGTGTTCAACCTACCAGCACTTTGAGGTCATACCAATGACAAATAGAGCGCTATATAAATTCCAAATAACATAAAATAACATAACATAAGATAACATAACACAACATAACATAACAAGGACCTAGAACCTAATGGTACAGAGAAGTTACATGACTAATCATACTCGTCCCAGTCAAAATAAAGAGACTCTGATATGCAAATCAAGAAAGATGAATGAGAACAGCTATAGGATTATTCATACTCATCCAAGTCAAAGTAAAGAGACTGTGATATATAAACCAAGAAGGTTGAATTAGAATCATTATGGGACGAATCCTACTTGTCCCAGTCAAAGTAAAGAGACTGTGATACTTACACCAAGAGGAGAGACTGTGATATTTAAAGGAGTGAGTGAGAAACATTACAGGAGCAATCAGTATAAAGAGACTATAAGAGTTAAACCTAGAAGAGTGAATGAAAATCATAATGAGAACATGCAAAATACTGGGTAGAGCTAGTATGCAAGGTTTACAATAATAAACACAAACACACATCACATACAGAACAAACAAGCAATTGGTGAGAAAGAAACAGAGAGAAGAAGGAGTCAGTAAAATGCAACACTTGGTATTGCTCCTCACTGATATATCTTTATTGACAACTTTAAAACCCGTTCAAAGCAAGCAATTTATAGATACAATGGGCCTCATTAGGAGTTTGGAGGTAGCCATGCCGTTCTTAGAGGCATAGCTACCCGCAAACTGGGTACCGGGTCCCAAAAATAGGGAATTACCGGGCCATGCCGACGGTAATTCCCATTCTCGGGACCCAGACCCGGTACATCCCGATTTATTTATTTTATTTTATCGAATCTGGGGAAGGAAGTATCTAGTTTGAGGTTGATGGGCAGGGCGTTCCAGTGTTTAGGGCCCAGGACCTGGAAGCTGCTACCCACATAGGGCTCAATGGGAATGGAGAGGATGCTAACAATGGGCCCGTTATAAACGGGCCCATTGTTAGCTTCCGGTCTGCTAGCGGGTCCTGCTGCAGACCACCTAATGTGGCGGCCCGGAATGAATGGTGCCGGTCCCTTACCAGCACCGTTCATTCCGCGGATGCCCTCATTGTAATGAGGCCAATGTTTCAAAGTAAAATTGTAGCAAGTGAAGACTACTCCACAAACATGAACCAATTTTTAAGAAACTGGGTTTTAAAATCGGGCTTTATTCACAAACTGAAATACAGCCAATTTCTGCAGCAAACATGCTTCATTTGCAAACATATTATAGTCAAAATGTGTCCCTTCATTGTAAAGGAAATCGTTTGCCTTCAATGATTTGTGCTAAACGCAAAAAGTGATGGACGGACAGCTTTTAATTAATCATAAGCACTGCCATCTGTCTGACTAGCCATTGCAACTATCATTTTTTTTTTTTAAATACCATTACAAAAGGAGACCAACGATACGCAAATCAGCCGTGGCTCTAGGAAAAGTCCAGCCTGATTTTCGAAGCCATATTTTTGTTGCACAGGAACACACATGGTTATATTCATTATAATTTGAAGTCAACCTAATTGGGCCGAACGTTCCCAGACAGAAGTCCTTAGCTTGCTTTACCTAGTTTCCCAGGATACACCTCATTGACGCCCAATGAGGTGGAAACATGCCTGGGGTTGCTTATTGTCCCATTACAGAAGGGCAGTGGCCCTGCAGTTCAGGATGGACTGCTAATCTTAATTTAGGACCAGTAGCGATTTGCATAAGGCATGTCCCTTCTGTAATGGCTGGAAATGAATGGATGGGGCTCTGCACGGAGCAATTTCCAGTGCTTAGGATTAATTAAAAGCTTTCCATACATCATACATTTTAGGGCAAGAATTAATTGTGCAAAAGTTTCAAACAACACTGTACTGCTTCCTGTTAGATGCTGCTTTCAGGGCTGTGAAAAAGTGTGTTGATGTCTAAGAATCATTTTTATTCAAAGGAACCAAAACACTGGAAATTATCCAGCGGCCGCAGCATGAAGACGTGAGTTTTCGGTGCTCCCATGGCCCCCTACCGTATCGTGTAATATCCAGCTAGTAATACCGCTGCCCATGCAGTGAAAAAGGGTGTTTTGTGCATCGGAATATCACTGCTCTCACGTCCGAGGGTTGCAGTGTGAAACCGACTGCTAAATATAAAGAAACCAGCCAACGAAGAACAGAGTGACGGCGACGATCAAGAATCCAAGATGGCCACCGGGGGCTGTTGAACGCGAACCTGATGACCTTGTATATCCTGGAGCCCGTGAACTGCCACTGCTCCCTCCTCGCACGGAGCAACGCACTGTCAGGGTGCAACAACAACGAAAGGAGTCGCTTGACTGCCAGTGAAGAATCGAGCTGTGGCTCCTGCTCCCTGCTCTCCCCCACCCCCGAGTGACCGTGGGCGCTCCGTGTAGCATTGAGCATCTGCGGGCTGACTGCCTGACGAACGAACATTGCGGAACCCCGTAAGGACCGGCCCTTGACTCTGATCCCCTTGCCCGAAAGACTGTGCCGGAAGAGTCTCCCGACTCTACCGTTAGGTGAACGGGCCCCTGTCCCAAACTGTGTAAGATCCCGCGGGACCCACCGTGCAACGGCGGATGCAGCAGAGGACTCCCCCGCCCTGAGGGACCGTCCCTGTTACTGCGAGTGGACCCGGAAAATTGTGCAGCAACCGCACACCACGCGTGAAGCGGTCCCCTGTCAGCAGTCCCTCTCAGCCAGTGGTCACCTGTGAACGGCAGCAGCAAGTGCTGTTTAGGTCCCTGAGCCCGCGCTGCTGCCGGAATCCTCGCCCGAGGAGCTGGGGACAGCGTTGAGGACCTACCAAACTAAGACACCTGCTGCCGCCTACTACCTGGGGTACCAATCCCGCAAACATTCCATTACCCAAGCGGGGTGAGACCAGTGCATAGGTGGGTGGGCGCTACAGGGACCCTGAAACTGTACTGTCTCTGGGGGCTTCGTTTCTGGGTGCCTGGAGGCTGTGAACGACAGCGGTAACCTACCAAACCGTAACAACTGCCCGAGGAATTGTACAAGCAACATCCGCATAACCACGCGGGGACAGGTCCGGTGTGCAGGGGGAGGGGCACTGCAGTGTTCGTAGTTTTGCCACGCAAGAACGCCCGGGGAACCCGCAACCCCATGATATAAACACAGAAAAAACACATATATATCCACTGGGATTAAGACATCAGCATATTACCACCCTGTGCATATCCATGGGGCAGGGACGAGTAGTACATAGCTCCTCCCGTCAGCGGATAACAATGCAGAACAAAGCATAGCGCTCCAAGCGGGGAGATGGAGTGCACACTACGTCAAGCATGGATATAGACGACACCCTACAAATAGTAGCAACCTCGGCACAGCTGTTCGAGGAGTTTACTCACCTGGTGCATCACCCCTGGCTCAACAACCCCATCTGCCCTCTCACTCTATCGCTGTCTTCTACCTCCTTGCAGGGGATAAACCTTCACCGATACCACCCTGGATATCCGGAAATGGGGAAGGATAAATCCAGGAAAACCTCTACGCAAAGTAGAATTGAACAGTATGCTACAACGCCGTCGTCCCGCTCCCCGAAGCGGCCACTAATATCTGAATCAGGCTGCATGGAGGAAGACATCTCCCTCAGAGATATAATGAGCGCCATCGCCAGCTCCAGCACCTCAATGGAGAAGAAGATGGATAGTATCGGTGTGGATGTTTCCCTGCTAAGGCATGACCTGCAAACGTTGACCTCACGTGCTGGGGACGCAGAGGCGCGGATCTCCGAAACCAAAGACAATCTATGAGGGATAAACCATAATATGTCCAGCATGATGGCATGCATCAAGCTCCTGGAGGCAAGAGTAGATGATGGTGAAGGCATATCCAGGCGAAATAACATCCGCATACTAGGCCTTCCCGAGAAGGCAGAGAGGGACTGTATGGAACTATTCCTCGAGGAATGGCTGGTGGACACATACGACACACAGTCCTTCTCTAAATTCTTTTCCATTGAACGGGCCCATCGCATTCCAACCGGCAAAATCATTCCTGGGGCACCGCCACACACAGTCATCGCGAGATTCCTAAATTATAGGGACAGGGATACGGTGCTACAGCTGGCGAGGTCAAAAGGGACAATCACATACAACGGATCAAAAATCGCCTTCTTCCCAGACTTTACCAGAGAAGTACAAAAAGCTTGCCAGTCATTTGATCCACTCAAGAAACGCCTGCACTCAATGGGTGTCAAATATGGGCTAATCTGTCCTGCCCAGCTAAAGATTTACCAAAAGGGCACATCGGTGCATTTCACAGATCACAAGGATGTATGGAACTGGGCAGAGAGGCATATAGATGGCGACTGGAGCGCTGAATGGAGAAGGAGAGAAGATCACAATAGACCACATCCTGAACGTCCACCGGACATGGAGCCGCAGCAGCAACAAATGGAGAACCCGAACCCAGGAAACGCATAAAGAGTTGCAACAGCTACGGAAAACGACCAAAACACCGCATAATGAAGCGATGGAGCCGTGCTCCACAACGTATACTAAAACATACGTCATATTAAGGCTGGTGGCCATTCCAGCAGCCGCCCCCCAACCAAGGTAACGAACCCAGGGCACCGTAAAGGGGTGCTACGCCGCCCAACTCAAGCTTCGCACAAACTGCAGATCCCGGCTACAGCTGAGCGGGTGCATATGGAATAAAGTTTAGGAAAGGTTTGACTGTTTTAAAGTTTATGTTGGGTCGACAGATGCTTCAGTTGGGGGTGGAGTATGGGGAGGCGGGAGTTGGAGATAATGTTCTTATTCGTTGTTTAGATGTTGAAAACCGCACCAAGGCCGATACCGTGTAGTAACATGCCTCTTGAGATTGAATCTAGTAAACCAAAGGAACAAGCAGGTCTCGACTCATAATATACCAAGGTGCCAGCAAGTTCAAACTCTTTTCAGACTGTTTGACCATGAAATATCTCTGGAAATGCAACAAACCAATCACACATATACACAGACCACATGGCACAAGTCACTAACGTAACTAAAAGTAGAACCATTCGGGTGATGACATGGAACGTAAATGGGCTCGGAAATAGCATTAAGAGGCGCTTAGTTCTACAAGCACTGAGCCGCCACTCCCGGATGAAGCCTTCCTAACAGAGACACATCTGGCGGGCACAAGGTGCACATTGTTTAGACGTTCGAACTACCGGCAAGCCTTCCACGCCGGTTTCACCATGGGGTCACGTGGGGTATTAATCCTGGTACACAAAAGACTTCCCTATAGCCCCAATACGGTCACCCAAGACCAAGGAGGCAGGTTTGTTCACACGACAGGGACCCTCTGGGAACATGCTATATCTATGACCGCTGTATATGTGCCACCTAATCTACTAACCCCCCTGTTGAATGACATAACACCCTTAATTGCCAACAACCCTGAAGCCCTCATGTTGCTTGGAGGGGACTTCAATGAAGTCATGAGCATAGACCTGGATAGGTCGCATGTACGATCCAGGAACCCAGACATACGTACTAAACTGGCCACATTCACTAACGCACTGGGATTACAAGATGTATGGAGAACACTACATCCCAACACAAGAGAATACTCGTATCACTCAGGAGCACACGCCTCACTATCCAGGCTAGACTATTTTTTCCTACCGCTCAGTAATATACATGAAGTATGTGAAGCCCAACTATTCCCTAGAGGTATTTCGGATCACTCCCCACTTATGATAACGATTAGAACCGACAGAACAATCCCCCCACCCAGCTGGAGATTGAATGGTTACTACCTAGGGTTTCCAGAACTGGTGGAGCACATACAGAAGGTCACTGAAACATACCTTGAAATAAACACAGATACTGTAGATAGCCCTTCAACACTTTGGGAAGCGCTCAAGACGGTACTAAGAGGTGAAATCATAGCCTGGACTACAGCTCACAGGAAGAAACATTTTGAAACGTTACATGCAGCTGAAGAAAAGGTACGCAATGCAGAGGTTAAGCACCTAACCTATGACCAGCCAGAGGGTAGCCTCCCTCCAGACCTCAGGAAAGCCACGATAATAGTTTTACCAAAGGCAGATAAACCACCTGACCAGTGCAGTTCCTATAGACTAATTTCGCTTATAAACTGTGAAGCCAAAATATTTGCGAAGATACTGGCTAAACGACTGCAGCAAGTCATACACGAACTTGTGCACCCAGACCAACGTGGGTTTATGCCACAGAGATCCACCAGGCAAAATATATATAGACTGCACACAGCAATGTAAAAAATACCTAGACTACAAAACTCTCAGGCCTTATTGTCCATAGATTTTGAAAAAGCTTTCGACTCCGTACATTGGGAAGCAATTTGGGAAATTATGCATCGTATGGGTATAGGCCCACACTTCATGAGATGGGTCAAGCTACTATACCACCACCCGGTAGCAGTAACAAAAGTGAACGGGTAAACTTCAAAACCCTTCCAGCTGGGTAAGGGCACGAGACAAGGCTGTCCCCTATCAGCCCTGATGTTTGCGTTAGCAATTGAACTGTTAGCGATCCTATTAAGGTCCACACAAACATGGAACGGTTTCAGGTGGGCAGACGGTTGGGAAGATAGGGTGTCCCTACATGCAGATGACCTGCTAATATACCTAGCGAACCCACGTGTTTCCTGTCCTGTAGTGACACGTCTACTAGAGAGTTATGGCAGGTTCAGTGGACTTCATGTCAACTAGTCAAAATCCATACTGTTTCCAGTAAAGGAGATAGAGAATGCCATACCAGATGAATGATCTTACCGGATTGAAAGAGGTCAATTCAGGTATCTAGGTGTATTAATTACACATAAGCTGTAAGATTACGTGGAAAAAAACCTCCACCCGATAACGACCAGGCTCAAGGAAGATGTCCGCCATTGGATGTCCTTACCGCTCACACTGCTAGGACGCGCCACACTCTTCAAAATGATGGCTCTCCCCCACTTTCTCTACATATTACAAAATGCACCGCTACCCATCGCACCCAGCGAGTTCCATAGGATAGACCAAACGCTTAGGAAGTTGTTGTGGAAAGGGGGTCACCCACGTCTAGCACTTACTACCCTACAAAGATCCATATGGGAGGGTGGGATTGGACTCCCCCGGCCGCAAACCTATTTTTGGGCCAGTCAAATGGCAATATCAACGACAAAATGCATGGAGACATTACTTTGCCACACAATAAAATACAGGATTCCGATACACAAGAAAGGTCCGTCATGTCCCTCATTTACGGGGAAAAAAGCTTGATCTCCCACCCCATCCATGCTGTCCCACATAGCCCTGGTCTGGACAGACACACAAAAATACTTAGGTTGGGACAAGAAATTAACCCTAGCACAACCTCTGTGGAACAACAGACACCTCCTGGAAGTGAACAAACTCCCTAAGTGACAAGCATGGACCCAACTAGGCATCACGAAAATCGGAGATGTAATAAAAGAGAATGAGATAAGATAATTCGCAGAACTAGCCGACACCTTCGCACTCCCACCTAACGAGCAATACCATTATATGCAATTCAAGCATGCACTGCAGGCTCATCTTCCGGAATTGATTGATGTGCCTGACTACTCCCCGTTGGAACGCAATGTATTCCCAGAAATGCTTACACATAAAGTCACGTCCACTATGTACAGTGCCATAAACTCCTTTGCCACAACAGAACTGGTGGGCCTGAAAGCCAAGTGGGAAAGAGAGGTAGGCGACATACTTCCAGAAGAATGGGTAACCGCACTAATGTACCCTAGAGAATCGACTATCTCCTCCAGACTTAGATTAATTCAATTGAAGATATTACATAGAATCTATTATCCAAGAGTCGCACTATACAACTGGGGAAAGACCACTAGCCCAAACTGTCTGAGATGTAGGAGGGAGAAGGGGTCCTACTACCACATACTGTGGGAATGTGCTGTCATTCAACAATACCGGCAGCAATGTTGCAATGAACTGTCAAGGGTGATGGGAAAGAGAATACTTGTAAGCCCAAAACAACTACTATTGGGAATAGAGGAAGATATTGATTTAACAAGATACGAAAAGGCGTTTTTATCCACCACCACCGCAATATTGAAAAGGAATATAGCGCAACTGTGGGGTTCCGAGAGGCCATCGAGCTATGAACAATGGATTACGGATGTCGACATCTGCATCGCAATGGAAAAAAGGGTCTACACTGCCAGAGGGTGCCCAGAGAAAGCCCAGAGAATATGGCAGAACTGGGAAGATGCGCATTAAAAATAACCCATAATGGCAAATTGGAATATAGCCCAAGGACTTCCTAGTATGCCAGACTGTGTGTCATGACTGGAGCAGTGTGTCGAGGCATGTTTAAAGAATGCCTGGAGGCTCATTAACAGGAAAACACGTGGGGAACTAGTGGCGGGCGGGTAAAGGAAGTTGTATTTACCCCACTGTGTGGGGCTGTATTTTTTATGTTACTAAAAAACAATAAAATGTTTTATTAAAAAAATATTGCAAAAAAGAGAAGGCAAAATCTAAAAATGTTTCCTAAAACCTCTCCTCTCAGCCTCCTCCTTTACTGTCCACATTGAATTAAATCATTGGTGTGTATCGGACGAATATGGCATACATCCAATTCACATGTGGCAATTTCTCTGGACCAACATACTGAAGGTATACTGCCTAGGGAGTAAGTTATGAGGATATCATAGCTAGCGAATATTGGAAAAACATTCTCCTCTATAAGCAGGATTTTCTGTTTTTTTAGTCGTGTCACCTTAAATAGAAATGATGAACTCTCTGGTCCATGAAGAGAGAAGATACGGAATTTCATTAAAATAGCAACTGAAATCATTACGCTATATCAGCATATGAGACCATGGAACAATATCTAACTTGGATTTCAAAGGTGCAAGACAGGTTTGTTCTAATTCTCTTTAGGTTTAATTTTCTCCCGTTTGACAGAAAATTGGCAATTTGGAATGGCCTGCAAGTCCTAATGCCCCTTCTGTCCTGATACTATCTTTTATCCTATTCTGCCCCACATTAAAAACCAATAGGAAGTCCACTTGGATACCAGTGATGAAATCTAGGGACTTTAGAATGTGCAGACCTGCATCATTCTTTCTTACATTGATTAAGGACACACCTTCGGCTTCGGCTCCATGGAGGTTTTTAACAGCCACACTAAGAATTTGGAAGAACATTTTTTAAATATTGAATTTCTGACATGTGTACTTAAATCCTCTGTTATAGTAATCATGTTATGTGCAAAGAGCATATGCTTTCAATATATGCATCGGTTTTCATTTATAATCTGTTTGTTCATCAATTTTCTGTTTATTGAATTCATTCTCCAATGAAATTATTCTTGCAAGTGTATTGCACATGAATGCTGACACCATTTGTTGCAGTTGATGATCTGACTTTTATGGCTTGTGCCACAATGAGGTATTGGATTGATTGAGAAAACTGGACAAGTAAAAATGATAGTCCCCCGGAACATCAACATAGTGGTTGGAAAAATGGAATCAGATTTTAGAAAGCGGGAAGAGTTATTCCTTAATTTATGGGCCAGGACATATGGCATAAATGTGCCTTCCTCCAGAAATTCTCAATATTCTCCAGTCACTCCCTATAGCGCTTCTTCATGGAGTTAAATAAAGCTTGGACATCTTTTCTATGGGGAAAAGGTAAAACCTTATGGATCACATTATATTTTCTGGAAAGAAGTTCCAGGAAAGGAGGGCTCAGTTAAACCGATTTAGAAAACTACCACGGAACGGTTAGGGTTAGCATGGAAGCACATGCTGTGGAAATATTCTCTTTTGATAATCTTTATAGTATAGATAAAATGCCTCTTCTAGGAAGGCAACCTTCTAAAGTTACAGATACTAGGATTTCATTGATCAAATAGATGAAGGAGAATTAGCAAGTCATCTGGTTTCACTGCAGCGAATAACTTTGGCACAATCGCTCTTGTCAAATTGATAATGAGACCTGGTTTTGGAAGAAGCTGACTGCATGCAGAAATACATTAAGTGGAGAATGTGCCAGCAGGTAGTAAACCCAGTCCCTTTGAGACCCTGTGAGACTGTGTTGGTCTGAGTTGTAGGGAAATTGCAAATTCTTGGTGCAATCTATAGTTGGTACCTTACCTAATGGCTTAAGGAGTGGGCCATACATGTGTTGGTATTTTAGGCTACTTGTAACAAAACTTTGTGTCTAAGGTAGGCAAAACATACACGACAAAAATATATACATAAATAGTTCATTTACTATATTTTCATCCTAAATATTACATCCTTCTCAAAAAGACATCAAACTAAAACATAAGCATATATATACATATATTCAAAGAAATTGTGTTCCACATTGCTGAACAAATAAATGTCATGATCTCTGCTTCCAAAAGATCAGGACTTGCCCGACTCCCTTGGAAGCAGACCCATAACCCCGGTTCGGAGTGCCAGCCAGTCCCAATTGGGACCTTTTGGACCCTGTCCTGGCGCCAGTGGCACCAGGCTCATAAAGATGCCCAGTCCCAGCGCTGGAAGCACCGGGCTCATAATGCTTGGGTGGACTTACCTGCAGCAGACCATGCTGCTTACTTACCTGCCAGTTGAACCCCTGATCCTCTTCTGTTTGGGACTACTTTTCCTGTTGGGTGGGGCAGGAGCCACTCCCTAGGTTCAGAACACTGGAACTCTTCTGGAAAGCAGGAACTCTTTTCTAAGGCGTGGCTGTGGAAGGAGACACCTAAGCACTACAGGAGGCTATTTAAACCACACCCGATGGATGAATCTTGCTTTGCGTTATTCTGCATTCTCTGCAGCAGAACGCTCATCGTGTCTTCTGCTTCTGATCCTGGGCCTAAGGGAACAAAGGCTTACCATCCTGGAATCCAGTCTTCAGCAGCACCTGTAAGACAAAGAAAGAACAGGTTAGCACTACGGTCTTCAGTGGCAGCGCATCTCTTACCTGGTCCATCGGCTGTCACCAACGCCTCGCGCTGCATTCCGGCATCTGAAAGACAAAGGCTTACCTACTCTTCGCATGCTCCGGAGGTCTTCGCACTGCATTCCGGCATCTGAAAGACAAAAGCTTACCAGCTCTTCGCACGCTCCGGAGGCCTTCGGCGCTGCATCCCGCATCTGAAAGACAAAAGAAGGTGCGTTTAAAGACATTGGGCAACTTTATTACTCACGTGCCATTACTCCTTCCCACGCCGAATCCAGTGGGTATTCCAGCACCCTTCAGCTTCTCTAAAGCTCCGAACTTGTACCTGCAAGATAAAAGGGACAGTTAGTGCGCATCGTGAAGCAGGCTACAAGCGCTTACTTACGTGCTTCCAGGCGCTTCTATTCCTCACGCGGGTTCGATCCTCAACTCTCATCAGCCCGCCATCCGCCATCGCCGGAACCCTGCAAAACAAGAGATATCATTACAAAAGACTTTTAAGACATTTGAAGTGCCCAGAACTTACCGTTCGTGCAGTTAACGACGGACAGCAGTCCTCTGAGGTCAAGAGGCCTGCACCCTTATCCAGTGAAGAAACTGGTTACGGCACCCTGCCCCGAGGCAGATGGAGAGCTCGGCGTTCACTTACCTAAGGTGAGGGTGTTAACCTTTGGGGTTCTACAAGAGAAGAGAAAGGGAAGAGGAGAGAGGCACCCAATAACCCCAGTTCATTAATCCCATATTTTCTATCTGCAGACATCTTACTCTTCGAGTCAGACATACAGTGCACAGAGGTCCAGCCCAAAGAGCCAACCGTGTGTTACACATCACCTTTGAAGATACGGCATTCACCCAGTCAAGACCGGCGCCTCTGCGGGAATCAGGTGAGCGTTACAATAAACAGTAATACTTGCTGGCATCCACCTTGTAGTTTAGTTAAGTTTAGTTTATTTATTTATAAAGCGCATCCGAACCCTCAGGTAGATGGGTGCATAATCATGTGCACAGCAGAGTTACATATCGTTACACGAACATCATAATAAAACAGACAGAGCATACATTAGTCCAGGCTCTCAATGTTTACATACAAGAGTAGAATATACCGAGAAGAGTATGTACAGCGAATAGGCACAAAAAAGTTACAGTGGCGAGTGAGGACTGGGTTACAGGTTGGTCCTGAATAGGCTGTAGATAGAGTAAACATTACTACCTATAGAGAGCGGTGGCTGGCCAGTCGTGTCGGTGAGAGTCTAGATGTTTAGGCTAGTAGCCATGATTTTACCATGGCTCTGAATGGCCAGAACGTGGTTTCCGATCTAATTGTAGGAAGGAGGGTGTTCCAACATTGTGCTGAGAGCACTGGGAAACTGGAGCCTCCTGCTGTTTTTAGGTTATAGTTAGGGATCTTTAGTTGGCGCAACAAGGAGTTCTGGTGGGTCTAATGGGGCAGTGTCTAGAGAATTTGTCTGAAAGGTAACGTGGGGCAGTATGTGATAGGCACTTGTGGGTGATGACCAGGGTTCCTAGCTTAATTCTGTCGCGGATCGGGAGCCAGTGGACTTCTTTGCTAACCGTGGATGTGTGCGCCTTGCGCGGGAGGTTGAGGGCACATCTTAGTGCATTATTTTGCAGGATCTGGAGCCTGTTCAAGTTTTTTGTGGTAGTGCCTAAGTAGAGTGTGTTGCAATAGTCTAATTTAGACAATATCAGCGCTCTAGATAGGGTGAGGCAACTAGAGGAGGAGAGAAAAGGCTTGCAGGCATTGATCAATTTATTGGTGTATGAGGTAGCTGAGATGGTAGAGTTTATTTGTTTCTTTAGTGACAAGGTAGAATCGAGGTATACACCTAGTGTTTTGACCTCTTTGGATACTTTTATGATGTTGCCATCAATGGTAAAGGATTGGTACCTTTGGTCCAGTTTGTTGAGGCGGGCCTGGCAGCCTACGATAAGCATTTCTGTCTTATCGTCGTTTAGGCAAAGACTGTGTGTAGCCATCCAGGCTTGGATTTCTAAGTAGATATCATTAAGCTTTGCAACATCTTCTTCATAGCTACCAGTGAGCGTGATGAGGACCTGGGTATCGTCTGCATAATTGGTGTAGCTGACACCCAGACGTCAAGACATGTCAAATAGGAGCTTCGTGAAGATGTTGTAAAGTGTGGGAGAAATGCAAGAGCCTTGGGGCACTCCACATGTGATTGGGATAGGGTCCGCAGCCGCAGTGGGGGCAAAGACTCTAGTCGACCTGTCAGACAGAAATGACTGGATCCACTTAGTGGCATTCTTAGAGAATGCAGCAGCCGAGGAGACGTGTTGAGTGAGGATCTGGTGGTCAACCAAATCAAAGGCAGCAGAGAGATCCAACAAGAGCAAGATGGCCAGTTTGCCCTTGTCTTTGGCGTCATCCATTTGGATTTTTAGATCCAAGAGGGCAGTTTCAGTCCCGTGCCTTGGTCTAAAGCCGGATTGTCGCAGGCCTAGGAGGTTGTTGTCTTCCAAATGTTGTTGTATTTGGGGATAGGCTACCCTGTCCAAAATTTTGAGAAGAAATGGGACTGTGGTGATGGGCCTGTAGTTTGTGGGGATGTTGGGATCTAGGTTAGGTTTTTTGAGCAGGGGTAGGACCCACGCTTCTTTAAGGTTGTTGGGGACCACTGAGTTTTTAAAGGAGGAGTTGATCAGAGAGGTGATGAGAGGGGCTAACTCATTAGCACCGTCTTTGATGATAGATGCGGGACAAATGTCAACTTTGCAGTTGGATGGTTTGAGACTGGCGATTATCTTGATAACTTCCTCTTCTGTGACTGGAGAGAAGTGGAAGGAGGGGCAATTAGGGGTGGTGTGGTTAATTTTGCTGCTGGGGTTCTGCTTGGAGGCAAGGCTAGCTTTTTTTGCTTCTATCTTAGTTTGTAGGAGGGCAATTTTGTTAGCGAGGGCGAGCTGGATATTGTTATACCAGGCCTTGTCTTTGATGCAGTCCTCTGTAGGAGGCAATGGTGATTTAAGTTCTCTTAGTATAGAGAAAAGTTCTTTAGTCCCAGATTTGGCATTTTGTATTCTCAAGTTATAGATCTCTTTTTTAGCATTTAAGATGGCGGATTTGTAGGTGGAGGCAGCTGAAGCGAATTTGTCTTTAGTGGAGAGAGAAGGGGCTTTTCTCCAGCTAGTTTCTGCAGTTCTTTTAATATTGCGGAGAGCTTTTAATTCTGCTGAGAACCATTTGTACAGTGTGAAAGTAGGTGACACCAGTTAATGGACAATATAAATAATCTAACTCAGAAAAAAGAGAAAAAGAAGCAAAGACTGAATGAGTCCTTGTCAATTGGCAACTGTAGCCTGAATTTAATTTAACAACCTTTGGATATTCATCTCCCTCATTTATTTTTCTTGGGGAAGGTATGGCCACAGTCTACTAGAAGAGACCTATCTTTGTAGGTCTTCCATATTGAGCCTCCAAAATTGGCCCTGTGCTAGTTTCAACCAAAAACAGCCTTTCCAGCAAAGTGGGGTCAGGCTTTCCTCAGGACTGAATAAAATGTAGTTTTGACCAAGAAATGATCTTGTCCACACTGCAGCTCCCAATGGTGTCCTGAAAATATAATGCACACATAGTCAAGTCAAATGTTTTTAAGGGAGTGATACTCCATCAGCGTCATAATAACATGCATTCAGGGCAAACTGCTTGCAGGATACTTACTGTTGCCAGGCTTTGTCACGTGGAAATCACACCAGTAGCTGAACAGAAAAAGGACCATACTTACAGAAAAAACACAAACCACCAGAGTATAACATTTATATTACATGTTGATTTGTAAAAGCAAATAATTAGTACCAGTTGCAGTCAGAAGGGGTATTTAGATTACTTAAAGTAACGTACCACTTTTTTAGCGTTTAGGAATCCGCTTTGCCGCTGATGATTTTCGTAAAACACTGTGGGAAAACCATGTGTCTTACTAAAAAGGAAGAAATACCATCATCCCCATTGATTGAATGCGGGCAAGGAATTCATTAATTTCAGTCAGACATTTTCCCGCCCCATCCAGTTTGAGAGATCAATTGAGAGATCAATTTACCTTCATTTGTGGAGTGTTCATTGCCTCAAATTGTTTTCAGAGTTAGAAATGTACTGTCTCCACTTCCTGAATGATCTCGGAGTGGAAGGCGGTAAAAAAAAACATGCAGAAATGAACTTGGCAGTCTCCCATAGACAGAAAGGAAGGACTTAGGAGGCCCTGGACTTGTAGAAAAGTCATAGAGAGAGGGCTTACATAATGCAGTCCCTTACCAAATAAATTCTGACTAGTAGTTGTCACGCATAACCTTAGCAGCGGTCACAGTGAATTTTGTAATTCGCAATCCGTTGTAAGTTCCTTTGTGAATGGCATTCCTGTAGGTAGCAGACTGACAATTACTTTGTTGGTGACAATATAGATATCAATATAAATGTCATGGCTGTAGGTAGCCAACTAATAGTTGTTGTTCATAACCTAGGCAATGGTCGTTGCATAAGTGATGAATTGATTTGTTAGTGGCAATGGGAGGATGTCATGAATCCAATTGCGGGAGTAAATCTTGTTTTGGAGCAAGGTTAAGTGTGTGGGTCACATACTCTCTTGCTGGATCTTTATAACACAAAACAAGGTTCACTCATCACTATGGAGTCTACAGTGGTGACAAAGAACAACGGACAGCCCTCCAGAGGCGAGAGGCCCCCCTGGTGAAAGAAACCCCATACATCGATAGAAAGTAGAACCATTTAACATGTTGAATCATATAATGTTTTGGTTCACATACATCCTAGTGGGTGCCATTCTTCTCTGTCATTGAGACCATTCGTATAGCTCTGTAATATGTATAGCCAGAACTGCTCATGTCTAGCCACTATATTGTTCCTTGAGGTGCTGTCGCGATTTTGAATCTCATCAATTATCCACCATTTGAAGTCATCCTGGTTATGTCCTTTTGAAAGAAAATGTTCCACCAGTGGGGCTGTCATGGTCTTGGTCCTGATCTGCTGGTCTTCCCTACATACAGTTTTTTACACAGACATTGGGACTCATTACGAGTTAGCTGGTAAGAAATCGCAATTACCGGCATGCCGGTGCTAGCGTGTCCGTGAACTCCAGCTGCCGGAAACACCGGCTGATTCCATTCTGGCATGCCGGATACGATGGTACCAGCATGCCGGTAATTCCAACAAACCTCCCCCAAAATGCCAACACTGGCACCCTCAGTGCCAGTGACTCTGATTCTGGCATCACGCTTCCGGGTCCACCGGCACCGGTAACATCGGTGCTGCAATTACTGTGACTGGAAATACATTGATCGCCGGAACTGGAAATCGAGCGGTGGCCCTTAATATAACAAAATCCATTGCAATCCTCAGACCACAGGACACATAGCCATATCCTAAGCACACATCTTGCTAATTGATGATGACATAAAGAGTCTGCGTAACCCAGAGGCGCAAGCCACACTTTAGCGAGGCAGAACTAAACATGTTGGCAGACACCATTGTGGAACATGCTGACTAACTGTTCTCCACCGAACAACGCAGGCACAGCTCAGAAAAAAGACCATCTGGGAGGAGGTTGCACAGAAAGTAACTGCAGTTGGCACAACCCCCTGCACTGTGTGTGACTGCCACAAAAGGTGTGAAGACCTGCGCTTGAGGGTGCGCAATATCCTGTCAGCCCAGCGCACCCAGGTCATGGCCACAGGTGGCAGCAGCGCATTCCCCATCCACTTGCAGCCCTGGGAGGAGACATGCAGCAGTGTGCTGCACCTTGAATCCATAGAGGGAGGTGGTGCTCCGGAGGCCAGAGGCATGTCATCCGAGGAGGCTGTTGAGTACACGTAATCCCAATGTAACATCAACCTTCCTGTCCACCCTGCACACACTAGAGTAGCAAAACACGTCAAGTGCGTTGTGCACAACACCAATACAGCTCCCGACCCAAACTGCAACCAGGTTCCACACACCGACATACATCATCACCCCAAACCTCACTCATACCCCAATCAAACATAGAACATAGCACAGGCACCCTGTATCACCAACATAACATGCTCCTGCTGGCACTCAGACACACATCCCCCTGCCACAGCATAACTTGTGTTTCTGCCATGCTACCACAGGCACAAAGTCACGTCAGTGGCAAGCGCCTACACCGCCCACAAATGACTGGTGCCACACACCAAGGAAACATGTGACTCCCTCGTCCCAGCCAGCCCGACCCATGACCACAAATTCCCTCTGATGCTGTAAGTGCTACAGGCAGCAGGCATGTGGGGATCCCATCTTTGGCACAACCCTCAACAAAACAACATCACACAGCTTGTGTGCCATGCCCCTAACGTCCTACCCAGAAATCACAAGTACACCACAAAAGTATCTCTGGCACACCACACACCTTGTAGCCACACCACACATCCACCCGCACAGTATCCATGACACAGCACTGTAGTCAAAAAGCCAAAGCATTAATGTCTGCCTCATCATTCCACACTCATCACTGATGCCCTGCCTTTCTGACCCCCTCAGGCACGTCATCTGGCAATGAGGATGACCAACCCAGTGCATCAAGGGGCACCCGGCGTCGATGCTGAAGGATCACCACCACCTCAACCCAGGACTCCACAGCCTCAACAGGCAGATGTGCAACTGCTACACCAGCTGCATCCATCCAGCAACCGCAGGTCCCTGTGGCCCCTCCATCACTGCCACCGCAGGCCCCTGTGGCCCCTCCACCACTGCCAGAACAGGCCCCTATGGCCCCTCCACCACTGCCAGCCCAGGCCCCTGTGGCCCCTCTGCCACTGCAAGCCCCACAAGCTGCACCCACCCCAGCAGCCCCAGAAGCAGCAGTGCCGCCACCACCACCACTGCCTCAAGGCTGTGCACATGGGTGCTTTGGAGACAACATAGCAGATGAGGGTGGTCATAACACTGGCAACACAACCAACCAGAGCATTGAGGAGGTCATGCCCTTCAGCCCCATGGACCCAATGAGCCCCCAAGGTTCCCCTTTCCACAATGTGAGGTGGGACCAGGATGGAGCAATGGCAGGATGCACTCACATCTCTTGTGCAGCAGCACCTTCAGGAGGCACAACTAATGCGCAAGAGCGTGCAGGCAAGGTCCCGACACAATGCACGTGCCATTGTCCAGATGTCCAGGGGGGTAAGAGAGGGCAACCGCATGATGTCTTCCATCGCCGAAACAAAGGCCATGTTACTCCAGGCTTTCCTGGACTGACGGCCCATGGCACTACCACCTGCTCCATCAACTAGCAAGGCATCTGGGAGAACAGCCCAAGGTGGCGCTCCCTGTGGCTGTCCCACCCTGCACACAGCAGCACACCGGAGCCAAATAGGAGACGCAAATAGGCCATGGACCCATACGTGCCCTGTCTGTGACTCGTGCTAATGTACATAGCAAAACAGGACAGGAGTTGGCTATGAACAGTTGGGGATGGAGAGTGGGGAGGGATAGTTGGGGAGGGGCAGTGGGGAGGGTTAGTTGGGGAGGGGGAGTCAGGAGGGAGAGTGGGGAGGGATAGTTGGGGGAGTGTGGAGGGATAGTTGGGGTGTATATTATTGGGAGTTAAGTCATTTCACATTTGTATATATTTTCATATCACAAAATATAGTTGGTGTTGCAAAAAATATTTATGACTGGACATTGATTTTTCAGTGTGAGTGATTTTATTTATGTACAGTGCCCATTGCCCAGTGCACTAGCTGGCCTGTGCTGTGTGTGTGACAGGTGATTAGAAGTCGTGCTGTATAAGTTAATCGCATGTGACATGTCCATCCATGCCATCACGGTGCTGTGCAATTGCCAGCTCATCATCACTGTCGTCCTCAGCGTGGTGGGTGCATGTCCATGTCGGGGGCAGGGGGACGCTGTGCCTGATACACATGTTTTGCAACATGGCATAGGCAAGTACTAGCTTTCCCATCTTTTCAGGGCTGTACATCAGTGCTCCGGCCCGATCTGCTCAGGCAGCGGAACCTTGCCTTTAACAGGCAAAATGTCTCTTCAATGGTGCACCGAGTATGTACATGGGCACGGTTGTATGCCTGCTCCAGGATATTGTGCTGTTGCCTCACGGGTATCATCAAACATGGCATTAGGGGGTATCCAGCATCACCTGCACAGGAGCTACAGAAAGTGTGCAATGTCATTCTTCTGGCCATGTCATGTTCACACAGGCTGTATTCGGTTCATTTGAGTTGACAAACATGCACATGCAACATGTCGTTTAGCTAGCATATGTCCTTTTTGGGGTACCTGAAATGTACTTTGTTCGAATGAGTGTTGGGTGTGTGGTGTGCAGTGGCATTAACATGGTCCATTCACAGATAACACGACCTCTGACCCTTTTAGTACAACTGACACAAATGGAACTGCTGTATATGTCATTATTGTGTTACAAAGAAATCATACCAAGATGTTCATGTACTAGGGTACATTTAGATTTATAATGAAATGCTTGTGTGATTGTGTGGTTCTAACAAGCAGGGGAGGTGGCCAATTGGTGTGCAGACAAACAGTGTTATGTGGGTGGGAGCATAGGTATTCTCTGTCTGTACATCAGGTGTTGTGGGTTTGTTTGACTGTGTTTGTGCTTCTTGTTGCCACTTTGGTGTTGGGCATTCTGGTACATGTAGTTCTTTTGTTTATTGCTGTACAAAATGGATGTTGTCATGCATGCACTGGATCTTTTTCCTACATTGAGACACGCCTGTCAAGGCCTTGCACTCAGGCATGCTATTACTGTGTTGCACCTTGAGTGACACCTGTACACTTTCACGTTGAATGCACACACAGCACAAAGTAGGGTCATTTCACTGTAAATTGTGTACCTTTACTTGTTGTACTATTGTCACAATTAATGATCCTTGCTCTTATTCATGTTCTACCTTCCCCTTTAACCTCCCTATCCGGCCTATGTGCACTTTCATGTTGTTTTAGTAATTGTATGAGTGCATAGAAGTAGGAGGAATGATGGATTGATGCATACACTGTGCACAGCCACTGGGTGTTATACATGGCCATAATTCAATCAACAGCACACATGGTCTTGTAGTTAGACTCACCCAGCAGCCAGGTAAGCTATGCTGTGTCTGCCCCCTCCAATTCAACAGTGCACATGAACTTGCAGTTAGACTCACGCAGCAGCAAGGTACGTTGTCCACAATGACGTGTCATGTACCGAGGGAGTGTGGAGTTGCACACCAACATGGAGTCGTGGGTAGAACCTGGAAATCTGGCGCAGCGATGGGTGATGAGGTGGTAGGCATCACACACCATCTGCACATTCAGTGAATAAAAAAGTTTTCTGTTGCGGTACATTGCCTCCCCAGGATACCTGGCCACCAGCTCCACATGTGTGCAGTCCAGAGCACCGATGACAATAGGCATGCCTGCAAGAGCATGGAAGGCTAGTTTCGTGCAATTAACCTGGTCAGCTGTCCTGGGTAGGCTGATGTGGTCTCGAACGTGATGCAGGAGTGCCTTAATGACCTGGAAAAGGACACGTGAAAAACAGGGTTGCAATATCTCATGCCGCTCACCAAATGTGTGCTGGTATGTGCCTGTGGACACTACCTTGAGCAAGGGGGGGGTATGGCTGTGCGGATATTTATGAGGCTGTCCAGGTCGTCATGGATCAGGTCCACTATTGAAGTGATGGTGTCCTTGTCTAGCCGGCACAGGATGTGGATCTGGCTTTGGCTCAGGTTGAAAGGTGTGGCCCTTAAGCGTGGGATTGGTGGCTGTCTGCGTGGTGCAACTGGCTGGACATTGGGGTTTTGCTGGGCCATGATGGCCCTCCTTCTCCTCAAGTGCCTCTGCTGCATTCTCTGCCTCCCTGCTTTTTCAAGTAGTAGTCCTGCAAGCATGACCTCCAGCTCCAATACTGCTACTGCTAGCATTGTGGTGTTGTAAGGGGCGTGGGGTGTGGGAGTGGTCCTTTTGTGCTGTAGCACTGCTCATTTGGACCGCCTGTGCTGATTTTGTGCACCTGTGGCATGTTTCTACACATCTGAATCTACTTAACGCCTGGTCCGCAATGCCAGTGTTTCCGGCATTGTTTTTACCTTGCTACTTCCATGTCCATGCCGGTAATTGCGTGTCCGTGCACCTCGGAAATTGCACTTACTAACACCATATCGGTATGTCAGACACATCTGCTGCATATCTCCACAGATTCCGGCAATGGTGTTGCCAGATGCGGTGGCTCACTTGCAGCACCGGTGTTACCGGCATCTCAACTCAGACTATGCCGGTCCAGAAAAAGGTGCTGGTATGGATCTTCCAGCAACGCTCTTTCCGGACCGGCATACTTGTAATGAGACCTAGTGAATCACATACATCACATGGACACTGTTACAATTACTGTGAAAATTCAGTGTCCAATCTTTTCCGTTCACTTCAACAGTTGTTTTCTTGATGGTATATTTGCAGACAGAGCAAGCTCCACAAGGGAAATGTCCCACAATTTTAGATAGACCAAAGTAAGATCTGAAGTTGTATACTGGTGTATTAGACTGTCTATCAGATTTTACCCAATGCTGTTTATCGGGGAGCACAAGGGGGGTGTGTGCAGATGTCATAAAGTGATATGGAAATGGGTGGATGAACTGGGTGCTGAGGGTCCTAGAGCAATGTGGGACTGATTGGTAGCAGGCCGGTATGAAAGCAGGACCTAGCACTCCCTTAGCTCACGCACGAAAACATGTTATGTTGTTTGTACTGAACCCCATGAGATTGCAACGTTTGCGACTTTTGGTTAATGATATGTGCTGGGGATACCGAGGATCTAGTGGTGAACTGAGATATAAGTTGCAGCATTTTGATAGGTACAGGGACTTCTGGTCAGATGTGTTTGATATGGTAGTTTTGGTGATGGCCACACCCTTAAGTAGAGTCTCACTATTGGAGGAACTACTCAGCTGATTACCCCGCATTGGATCTTCAGGGTCTTAACAATCGCTACAGAGGAAGTGCTTAAGCTTAGCAACACCAAGACGAAGACAGCAGTTGCGTTCTGATTACTCAGTTGGAAGAGGATGCATGACTATTACAGTGTTATGTTTAAGAGACTTGGCGTGAAGAGCACCTATTTGGAGACTGGCACTCTGTTTACCAATCTATATGCATGAGGTTGTATGTACCCCGTAGAGTTACAATGGTAGAGTGGGTCTCACGGTGGAGCATGCAACTGGTTTTCTTTTCTGTTGTTGTGTGCTCTTGTCCTGTCGAGTCATATGCACATGTGTGTGCTTGCGTGTGTGTGCGACTGTGTGTATGTGTGTGAATGTTCGTGTCTGATAGTAGATGTTTTACTTCCATGTTTCAGGCGGATGGATGTTAATATGTTACTAACAAACTACAGGCTGTGGTTCCCTTAGACTCTGGGGTAATTGTGTGTATTCCTGTACATATGTTTTTACAGGATAAGAATGTATGTTATATTTCCTATGGCCCAGTTGCCATGTTTTCATGATTGCTCTTTCTTTTGATATTGTATACACGTTTGCACCGGAAATATTCACGGTTGTACCAACTTGCCTGTTTTACAAAGTAAAACTTGTTATATAAGAAAAACACTAATTAGGGAGTGCATTAATTTTCCATAGAGGGCGCAGGTCTATGAAGGGACAGTCTTCCTACCATAAAACAGGAGGACAATCTCCTCATGCGCAGAAAAAAATGCCTAGAAAACGACCCCTATCCCATCTAGAAGACCCGGTTTTCCTCTGCAAGTACCTCCAAGGAAAAAGCACCTCAGTATCCCTTAGGCAGGGTGAACGAAGTGGTTTGAAAAAAATAATAATAATAAAATTACTTACTAATGCCTCTTAATAACGGAAGGATGCGTGCATGGTGCAATTAGTTACAAAATGTGACGGTAAACCTACAACATATTTATTTTCTTTGCTACGTTACTATTTTGTTGTATTATCAACTGGTACTCAACTATAAGAAAATATCTTTTACATTTCACAGAAGCAAGCACATAGACACACAAACACACAAACACACACACTTTTTTTTTAGTTTGGGCTAATAGGTGGCGTTGTAAGCCAAAACTATTGCATAGACTAAAGATAGGGAGAAATGGCCTGTGAGGCAGGACACACAGCTTGTAGTGGTTGTTTGGTTATTTGCCCACACATTGCTGTCCGGTCATTTGGTCGACAGAAAATTGGTAGACAGACAAATGGTCGACGCAATTTGGTCGAAAGACAAATTGTCGAATTTTTATTTTTATTTTTATATATATTTTTCAGGTTTTCGTTTAGGAAAAAAAGGGTTTTTAAGCAAAAAAAGGGGGGTGAGGCCCCCCCCCAAAAAAAAAAAAATGTGAAAATACAAAAAAAACTAAATTCGACCATTTGTCTTTCGACCAAATTGCGTCGACCATTTGTCCTGTCGACCTTTTTTTTCGACCAAATGACCGGTAACCCCACACATTGACTGCCCATGGCCATGCTAATCCCTATAGCCGTTCCCACCCAGTCGCTGCCCCTCCACGTCCAAAACACCTCCCCATGGGAACTCTTTGAGATTGCTTTAGTCATGCCTTACCATCAAACATTGCACTCAAATAGTGCAATGTTTGATGGTAAAACAGTGTTTTTTCAAAGCAGTCTTCTGAGAGTTAATGACTTAATTAGGGTTGTAAACGTGCTATTGGTGTAATAAAAATGTCTTAACCTGGTCTGCCTTCAGAAACTCGATTTATAAGCACTATAATCTCCTTCACTGAAGCCCTGTTAAAACATGCATTAGCAAAGCCAACAGTTTTGGCTTGAGTATAAAGATCAGACATTTTCCAGGCACTGCTATTAGATGCCCATGTACCTGTACCACTTTGTACCTGCTACCATCAAAGGCCAGTTAATACCATTAGAGAAGTGCCTGGCAAGGGCCTTTCACATGCCTACACAAAGGCCCAAACTGTTGCCATTGTCAATGCTTACTTTTAATTAATATGTGTCTCTCTTGTTGACCTTCAGCCCAGGAAATGTATAATAATATCAACTCCTAGTTTATTTCATGTCGGGCTAGCATTGACTGAGTCTGTTGTTGCCACCATGTTGATGAACAGAGGCAATAACAGATAGACCTTTTTATTTTTGCAAAATGGGCACAACTTCGCATTTTCTTGTGGCAGAGGATTTTTTGCGGCCACTTTTTCTAGTCCTTCTTGTTGTACAGCCGCCACTGTAGTAATGAAGGTGGTCACTGTTTATAGAATTCAAATTAGTCGCCTTTGACAGGTTTCATTCCAGAAGTGAAAGCAATCATTTTCAGCTTCAGCAATAATCATGTGTGATATAATTACCTATATAACTTTGGAACGCAACAGTAGATAGAGGAACGTATTCCTCGCTGCTCGAATATTTGTATTTATTACAGATACCAATAGCCAGACGGGAGCATACAAAGAAGAGGGGTACAAGGGATAGATTACCCAGTCGAGCCATGGGGACAGACAATCGGTTGGTCAAAGAGGCTGGGGCTGCCCTGGGCTAGTGTAGGCAGATCTCAGTGTGGATATTCAGAGTATTCCCCAGACATATTCACTGCCTCCCCGCACGTATCCAGGGGACCAGTCATGGGAACATGTCCACAACTAAAAACACGAATGATAACCATGGTAAGGGGGTCAGATCCAATCCCTTTGACCATATCCCTAATAATGGTTTTGGTATTCCTAGAGAGCTTTTCCAGCCACCTAGCCAGACATCTGTTTTAAGAATTAATGTCTTTCCCTCAAAGGGATCAGATATGCAACATTCTGAATTTTATGGCGAGTGTGAAAACACATTTCTTTCCTTGGCAACGCTGCCGAAAGATGCATTTCACACAATGGGCCTCATTACAACCTGCCAGTCCGGGACCGTGCAAAATCCGTGATGGCGGTAAAAACGTTTCCGTGTCCGCAAGGGTGCGGAAAAACCGCACGATTACACGCTGTCGGTCGCGCGCACCACACGGACTCGGAAACGTTGTTACCGCCGTCACGGAATACCCCACGGAAATGGAAATAACGAAGCCACAAGTGGCGCAAAACCCGTTTCCGCCTCCGCCGCCACGGACACGGAACCGGAAATACCATGATCGCCAAAACAGGAAACAGAGAGGCGGCCATCATATAAAAGCACAATCCATTGCCATCCAGAGCCAGCACAAGCACAATTCTGACTCTGAGAAGCCAAAAGGGACCACCAGCATGTCTGCCAGGATTCCTGCTCAGAGGCAGCGCAAACAGCGCTTCAGCGAGGCGGAGCTAACCGTCTTGGTGGAGCACATTGTGGACAATGCTGAGATGCTGTTCAGCGCCGACCAACGGCGTGCCACACAGCAGCGGAGGAAGGAGGTGTGGGCCGAAGCTGCACGCAAGTGCACCGCTGTGGGCGTGGCAGTGAGGAGCGTGAAGGACTGCCACAAGCGTTGGGACGACCTGAGGCTGAGGGTACGCAACCTCATTTCCACGCACCGCCAACGCAGCAGTGGGACAGGCGGAGGACCCCCTTCCCCACTGAGGCTGCAAGCATGGGAGGAGCGTTGCAGCAGCGTCCTCCACCTAGAGGGAATCCATGGGATTGGGCAGGCTGAGGCAGGAGTGAGCCCACCTGCAGATGCCGGTAAGTGCCCAAACATGAATGCCACATGTAAATATGCAGTTGTGAGTACTGGGCCAAAGGACCCATTAACAACCCCCCCCCCCCAGGCAGTGCATGTGTGGGCCAAAGGACCCATTAACAACCCCCCCCCCCAGGCAGTGCATGTGTGGGCCAAAGGACCCATTAACAACCCCCCCCCCCCCAGGCAGTGCATGTGTGGGCCAAAGGACCCATTGACAATCCCCCTCCCCAGGCAGTGCATGTGTGGGCCAAAGGACCCATTAACAACCCCCCCCCCAGGCAGTGCATGTGTGGGCCAAAGGACCCATTAACAACCCCCCCCCCCCCAGGCAGTGCATGTGTGGGCCAAAGGACCCATTATGATCCGTATGGCAACCAATATCACTGAATGCAGACACCAGCAATCAGATGCATGTGACTAACACTATTCAATGTACAATCTTAATGACGCATGTGATGCACCCATCTGCCACCACAACAACACTAATTGCATGCCCTTTGTGTCCCCACAGCCGTTTCAAGTGACAGTGATACTGCACAACAGGCCAGCCAATCAGCATCGGCAAGTACACTAGCCACCGCCACCACACAGGAGGATGCTGCCGGCAGTTCTGCACCTCTGGCCACATTACCAGCCACTACAGATGTGCATCACACCACCACCACCACCAACATCCCCACCATCTCCACACTGGCTGAGTCCAGACAGGTGCCACAGGAACCTATCATGGCCACCCAACAAAACACCGAAGGCAGCAGCACTGCAGAGGGGGCGGCCTGCAGTGATAACAGTGCCCCGCAAGAGCACTCGGAAACGGGGCCACAGGGGGAGATGCCCACATTGGAAGACCTGGGCTCCTTCCATGAGCTGGGGTTCAGCCCCACTTCACTGGGGAGTCCCATGAGGTCGCCCACCCCATCCATGGCCGAACTGAATGCCCGCATGCAGCGGATGGAGGACCAGCAGGCTACCCTCACCCAGCTGGTGGAGAGGCAGCTAGAGGAATCCAGGCTGCAGAGGGAGAGCTACAGCGCCTCAGTGCGTCGCCTGTCGAGGTCCATTGGACGCTTTGCGAGCACCATAGTGACCCTTGCACGCCATGTGCGGGAGGGCAATGTCCACACCTCCAGGCTTGTGGAGGCCATGTTGGTTGGCCAACAGGCAAATCTGGCACGGATGCCCTCAATCCCTGATTCTGGCCAATCAAACACTACCACCCCATCCAGCTCCACTACTGCCAGTCCAAGGAGGCGCTCGAGTAGGCTAACGGGTCCCTTGGGCAAGGTTGCACAGAAGCGCACACGGAAGTGATGGCATGTGTGTGGGGCAGTGCAGGACACATGTGGACTACAAGGGTGTGAGAGGGGTGGTCACGTTTGGGTGGTGGGGTAGGTAGTTTTGGGGGTTTGGACAATGGGCTCTGGGTGGGGGTGGGCACGTTTGGGTGGTGGGTGGCCCCGGGTGTACAGCTTCCCTAACCAATGCACCTTCTTCCCTGTTGTTATTACATCAATACATCACCATTTCAAATCAAGACATACATGTGTGGACATTGATCATTTATTTTGCAGTGCAACTATTAATTCATTGTCGTCACCATGTTTGTGCATTACTGTGAATGTGCTGTGACTCAAAAGTAAATGCGAATCAGGGCATCCCGTGCTCTCTGGCCATCATGTGCACCCCCAGGGGGAGGCGGTGCCATCCCATCCACATCTCCATCTCCATCCCCATCTCCATCCCCATCTCCATCCCCATCCCCATCCCCATCCCCATCTCCATCCCCATCCCCATCTTCCTCATCTGCGTCTGGTGGCATTGGGATGTTCCTGCGCAGGCATATATTGTGCAGCATGGCACATACCAGCGTGATTTTGCCCGTCTTCACTGGGCTGTACAGCAGTGATCCGCCAGATCTGCTCAGACAGCGGAAACGGGCCTTCAGCAGTCCAAATGTCCTCTCAATCATTCCACGTGTGCGGATATGTGCCCTATTGTATGCCTCTTCATGCCTGTTCCTTGGTCTCCGTACAGGTGTCATCAACCATGGCGTGAGTGCATATCCCGCATCACCTACATGGGATGTAGATGGGGGAACATGTCAGTGTTTGTGGCATCATGTCCTCATCTGCTGCTGTGCATTCTTGTATCATCATTCATTCATGCATATGAACCATGCAGTGTCTGGAGGTATGTTTTGGCCATCACGAGGAATGTCGCTGACTGCATATGGGCCTACACATTAACTTGCATGTTTGCTGTGCCCTGCGGGTGACATTTGATTGTGTGCATGTCATGGTGCAGTGCTGTCCACACATGGCAGAGTGACTTCACTGTACGGAAGTAGTAAATACTCGTCGTATCATTTACACGCCTCTCGTGCTTTTTGGGGCAGTGTTTCAATTGAGGGTGGGTGTCTGCAGTGGCACAGGGTTCATGGGACAGTGACGGGATTGGCTGTGGCAGTGTGTGCACGGGCACATTGTGGTGCCCTGTCATGTCTTCCTTCATGATGTTTGGCATCCGCTGTGTATTTGGTAGATGGAAGGGGGGTGATGCATGTGCGGTCACAGCGGCACACTCACAATGCTCATTGCCTGGACACACACACACCACTCCGACAGGGTTGTAGCATCGTCAGCTGTACTCACCCAATAGCCACGTGCTTTGTCCGGCATAGCGTTCCATGTACCGTGGCAACGTGGAATTCCGCAGTACCATTGAGTCATGTGATGAGCCTGGGAAACGTGCGCAGCAGTGTGTAATCAGTTGCATGGCATCACAAACCATCTGGACATTCAAAGAGTGATACTGTTTCCTATTGCGGAACACCGCCTCAATTGCATGTGGTACTGTCAGCTCGACGTGGGTGCAGTCAACTGCGCCTATGCAATTTGGCATGCCTGCTATGGCATGGAAGGCCAACTTGGTGGCAATGACCCCGGGGAGGGTGCGGGGTAGGGCTATGTGTTCCGACACATGGCGCAACATGGCATCCAGTACCTGTACCAGGACTTTTGAGAAACACGGTTGTGATATGCCGTGCAGCTCACCAACCGTGTGTTGATAGGTGCCAGTGCCAAGGAAATGCAGAACTGAGACAACCTTCAAGAGGGGGGGGATGGCAGTGGGGGTGTCAATTAGGCTGCTGATGTTGTCCTCAATCATGGCGGTGATGTGCATGATTGTTGCACGGTCCAGCCGGTATAGGGTGTGGATCTGTCCTGGGGTGAGGTTCCAGGGTGAGGCCCTGATGCGTGGTATTGGTGGCTGGCGGCGGGGTCGGGCTGGCTGGGCAATGGGGTTTGCCATAGCTGCAGGGTTGGCTGGTTGCCGCCTGCGCCTCCTCCGCCTACGCCTCCTCCTCTGCGCCATTGCTGCCACCATGTGCAGTACTGCCTGTTGGTTGAGTAGGCCCAGTCCCAGTGCTACTAGCCCTGCTGCCTGCATGGTTCTGTGTTGTGTTGGGCTGGGTGTGGCCCTTTTGTAGGCTCCCAGTGGCCTGCTAGGTCCAGCTGGGCTGATTTGGTGCACCTGTGCCCTGATTCAGTTCAGCCGGCAGTGTATAACGCCATGTTCGCGGTGGCGGCGGTTCCGCCACCGTGATCACGGTATTTCCGCCATTTTTTTCCCGGTATTTCCGTGTCCGCGCTAGTTGTGATGCTCACGGTGTTTCGTGTTGCCGGTAACGGAGGGGTTTCCGTGCAGGCGGAATTAAGGGGAACCCTATTTCCGCGGTGGCGGTTTAGGGTGGTGCTATTACCGGGGCCGCGGGTCATGATTGCGCGGACATGCAAACGGTGCCGGTATGGTTTTACCGGCAGTGTTAATTCCGGACCGGAGTACTTGTAATGAGGCCCAATGAGTCAGAGCAGCTCTCGTTACATGTACTTTAAACATTAAATTATACTTCACGTAAATTGCCCGCATGTGGGACACACAAAACAAGCACAGTTCTACCACTCCAGCTTGCATCGCAAAGTTGTAATTTCACCATGACGGAAGAGTTACATTCGCACCAAATGGCTAGCCAGGCTTACAAAAGATTTTTCTGACTTTCCATTTATACAATGGGAAAAAAGAGACCCAGTTCAAAGCACACAAAGTCACGAAGATTTCAAATGGGATGGAAGGAGGACACACACATGTCCAGGAATCCAAGATGGCGCCAGGCCTTAATATAAATTCTGGCCAACCCCCGTTCAGCTCCTATGAACACAGCCACAGGGCACAGCCACAGAGCAGCACAGCCTACACTATACAAGTGCAATTCATGTCTCTAAGCCCCCAGCGAGGGGAGTAGAGATCAGACCATAACAGCCAGCTTGCCATCTGTCATCTGTGTAGGAGGACAGAGAAAAGCTGGAGGGGAGATTAATTTTTCAAGACTTTAGGAGGTGGGAGGAGAACAGGTCCCCAAACTTTCCAGAGAGACCAGGGATGTTCTAGCAGGTAAGGTCAAATTAGGGCAGACATCAGAGGTGTTAGAAGGCACGAGACAGCGATATCTAACCAAGGGACAGGGGGGCTCTGGCAGGAAAAGTCAGTGGAAGCTGCTGAATGTTTTAATTATAGAGTTGTAAATATGCCCCACAAATCTGCCAGAGAGACCAAGCATATCGAGGGAGCCGGAACCAAGCAATAGAGGTTTTGGTGGGTTGGGGCGGTCCCCCTGAGACAATGTGTGGTGGGGGGGGGGTCCCCTGAGAAAATGTGTTGAAGATTGGGTTAAAATTGTACACTTTACAGCGCACGTTCTGTGAAAAACTGGGTAAAAATGCGAGCAGTTTGAAATTGGTTTTGTACAGTAACTACAATCCAAAAATCCAAGAGATGCAAGTCACCAACAGAGCACAGGAGCATTCCCAATGCACTTTAATGATGCCTTTTCCCACAGTACATGCCAGTATAAAAATATTTTCACATTGGCTGTGCCCATATATTTCCATGCTAGTTTATTTATTTATTTATTTATTTATTATTTGTCAGGTGCCTATACAACCAATGGTGTTTCAAGGTGCCACAAGGCAAGGTGGGGAGGAAACAAAGGGAGTGAATAACGATGGGGAAAGTAATACAATAAAGGTCCTAGTGGGTCTTGTGACATTCGGACCTGCAAGTGCAGTGGAGAGGGGTGAATGAGATAGGGTGAGTGAGTAGGGCAAGTGCTGTAGGGAGCCTGGGAGGGAAGTGCTAAAGGGTGCCAAGAAAGGAGGCCACCGGCTAAGTGCTAGGGCGGAGGTATCCAAGGTTGTGATACACAGCAGCCAGGCAGGGGGCCCGTAAGGGTAGTGCTGGGGGGAGGGTGCTTGTGACGACTGGCTAGATGGCCTGGTAACCTGGGAGATTCATGAAGGAGACCAACGCCGCCACTCTCAGCGGCAGTGGGGTGGTTAGCTGGGGAGGGAAAGAAGTAGAGAACAGAAAGGTTTTGAGACATTTCCAGATTTTAAGGAGGTCTGGCTCAAGTCTGAGAGAGCGGCTGTTCCAAAGAGAGGCACCGGCCAAAGAGAGAGAGACTTGCCCCACACTCTCTGCTTGGAAAAGCATTTGACAAGCCGTGCGTTGGGGTTAGAGGAGCGGAGCAGGGATGTATTTTTGGAGAGAAAGCTGGAGATTGATTGGTCCCAGGCCAGAAAGCCTTTTTGATGATGCAGACGATCTTGATGCCTGCGGTGGGATTTTAGGGCGGGAGAGATACGGTTGCAGGGCTTGAGGCCAAGGATAAGTCTTGCAGCCTTTTCTGGATCAGCTGAAGGGGGCGTAGGGAGGAGGAAAAGGGGACATTGAGGAAGAGGCTGTTGCAGTAATCCAGCCTAGAGAGGACCAGAGCACTGGAGACATTGCACTTCTCAGGGAAGGTGAGGAAAGGGAGAATGCCTCTAAAGAGGTGAAGCTGGAATTGGGCCTTCTTGGCAAGGTCCAATATGTGAGGAGTGAAGGAGAGAGAGGAGTTTGGCCTCACAGGATGGTGAGGGTAGAGGGTCCAAGGAGAGCAGCCAGAGGGTAGAAGGGAAACAGAGCACAGGTGTCCCAATGCAAATGATCTCAGTCTTATTGGCATTAATGCAGAGATTGTTAGCCCACACCATGCCTGGATGGCGGCCACACAGTCGGGGACGAGAGACGAGGAAGAGGAGGCAGCAAAGGGAATTATGTGGAAAGCTCTGTGTCATCAGCATAACACTGGAAAGGAGGAGCTCAGGTGAGCAAAAGGTGCGAGATAGATATTGAAGAGCCACAGTGATAGGATAGAGCTGTGGGGGGTGCCACAGGTAGAGAGAGAGGTGGTGGAGGAGAAAGGGCCCAGTTGCAACTGAGAGGGGCAGTTAGTGAGGAAGGAGGTCAGCCAATCCATTGCCTGGTCCATGATACCGAGAGAATTACAGAGCCGATTTATGAGGATAGAATGTTTGACCATGTCAAAGGCAGAGGATAGATCATGGAGAATTAGAACAGCAGGAGAGTTTGAGTCGTGATTTGCGAGAAAGTCTTCACAGGTGTTTTTAGTGCTATTAAGTTTATTAAAAAAAACATTAACACCATAATTCATATTATTAAAATCAAATATTATATATGTTCCTGAATAATTTTCCACAAGTTAAAAATACTATTTGATAATAATATAGACTGTTCTGAGGTCAAATAAGACCAAAATGCATCTCCATTAATTTTTCACACATCATGAACATATTTACTGTACATTTGAAAATAGTATTACCTCAATTTCATACATTCAGTCAGTAAATGACGAGTACTCTCTAATGGTCCTTGGCATGGTGAACGCACTCTTTCGTCTCTGGGTATACCAACCCATGCTCCTTATTATCAGATATGATGACAGACAATTAAATCTCAGTTTTCATTATCATCCATCTCAAATCCTTATGTCTGACAACAAGCAAATCATTTACTGGGGAAGATATAAGAAAAGATTGTGTGGCAAATTCCCTTTAGTTTTTTGAAAATTAAAAATTATTAACGTTACTGGACCAATTCCACTCACTGGCTTATTTTATATAATATTTTGTTATTGGCCCAAAAACTCTCCTCTAAATTGGGTGTGCAACTAGTCTGCACATGAAATTCATTACACTCCTTTCTAAACTCGTACAAAGCTAACAAATCATTCCAGGGTTTTTTCCTTAGTGAAGCACGAAAGGTACTTAATAATGTACAAGGGGTACTTAATATGTTCTTCAATAACCATAGATTCATTTTGATGTTATAACTGTTATAACAAAGTGACAACAAATCAAGTTCTAATCTTATTGCCTCAATTGGCATTCCATTACCCAATTCAAGCATCCTACGCCACACCGTCCTCTCCAATTTATCTAACCACTTCACCTCCTATTTTGCATATAGCTATAAGCTATATGTAATACTCAAAACTGAATAAGCCTCATACAGTTTTAGCAAACATTCTAATGAATGACCCCAATGTATTTATACATGTGATCATTAGAATAAATGTACTACTTAATTTTGATTTGGTATAATTCTCCAAGTAAGTACTCCTCACTCCAACATCTATCACTGCACCTAAGTAAATATAATCCATGATCGGCTGTAATCTTTTATTATCAATTTTTCATATAAATCTATAATCTAGAGATCTGCTTCCAATATTAATTATTTTTGTTTTATTGAAATGTAGTTAGAGATTATTTTGTCACAAATAGGTTGCTAAAGCAGCAAGAGATCTCTGGAGGCCAATCACCGTTCTAACTAGCACAACCACATTGTCAGCAATACCAAGCCAGCTGATGCGAATGCCATTTATCTACAGAGGAAAGCTTTGTGCACCAATTATATATTCACCCAGGTCTGAAATATGGGTGCCAACACACATCCCTATTTTGATTCATTATTAGTATTAATGATTCCTGATAAATCTCCTTCTACATTCAACCGGGTTTATAGTCATTTAGTCGAAAAAAATAATGTCGAAAGTCAAAATATAGAAAAAAAATGTCGGAAAAAAAAAGTCGAATTTCTTTTTCAATATGTTTATTTTTCGAAAGGGGGGGTTCCCCCCCAAGCCCACATTTTTAAAAATTTGTTTATTTTACCCCTTTTTTTTGCGTACCGAACCCAAAAAATACATATAAATAAAAAAATAATACATTCGACTTTTTTTTTCTATATTTTTTTCGACATTTTTTGTCATTCAACTTTTTTTTTCGACTATTTGACCACCATTCAACCGTACCTTCACATCGTGTTCTCAAATAGTTGTCTTAAAATGCTAATAGGTATTGAGACATTCCCAAATTTGTTAGATTGCTCCATTATTTTGCCCTACTAACAGTATCAAAAGCAGCTTTGTAGTCCACATATCTATGTAAATAAAAATCTACATGTTCGTTTGTCCAAAATCTTAAATCTCCGAAAGTTCTTCACTGATTGCTCTGAAATTTGGACACAACGCTGCATTCGAATAGGAGAGTTTTTTTATATACCTACTATACATCGATGTCACACCTGTGTTAGGTAAAAACATGCTTTTTCTGAAAAACAGCGCCATCTGTTGGGCGTAAAAGCAACACACGCTAAACTAAACATTTTACTGCAAACCAGCGCCATCTGTTGGACGTAAAAGCAACACACGCTGGCTCAAATACGTGCCGAGGAAGCAGCAGAGTGATGTGCAGCCAGACTTTAGGATGCACGGTTGCAAGCACAGCGATTGCGTTCTGCAGCTGAAGATCTGTTTCGAACGCGACAGGCTGAGAGTGGCTGAAAGACGTCAACGAGAAACAGCAGATCAGTGTCAAACACGACTCTGTGCTCAGCAATCACACAATTACAATCGCCTTGCATTCCGGTACAACCCAGCTGATGATTATAGTTTGAGCCGGCATGTTCTCATCTGCACCATGACTGAAGTGTGTCCTTATTGGAAGGCTCTGAAATTTAATGGAGAAACAAAAGGAATGTTTTGCACCACCAGGAAAATTGAACTGCCTCAATTTGGAGAGCCGCCAGAGCCATTAAAAACTACCCACAAGCATTGCGAAATTGAACAGATTACAAACGTGCGCTTTCTCTTATCTTTCTTTTCCATTTCACCAGACTAAGCCACAGCAACGCGTGGCCGGGGACAGCTAGTGTTAAATATAATTTGGTACCGGGATTCATCCTTACATTGGCTATCAAAACCTCCAACGTCCAGATATTAGGCAGGGTTCCACAACCCGCCCTAAATCCTGTTTGATATGGGCACAATGGATGCTTTGCCTCTATCCAGACATGAATTTCCCTTAGTAACAGGCAACTAAAATAATTACCCGGAAGTTCCTGTAATGCCAACAAGTGATAATTAGTGGAATCAGATCTTATACCCTTTTTAAAAATTGGTATCATGCAAGATCTTTTCCAGGCTTCCGGTACAAATCTGGTTGAATATATCTGCTTATATAATGTATTTAAAATATTGGCCCACATAGTAGGAAAACTTTTTAATACTTTATTAGGTAATCCATCAAGTCCTGCAGCAACGGCCAATCGAAGGGCTAATTTACATCTATAGATGTCATCCTCCTCAAATGGATAGGGGGTATGTGTTGTTATTTCTACTGACACCCAATAATTCCTTCTTGAGAAGAATAAACACGTTGAATATACTTCACCCATTGGTGCTCATTTACTGCATTAATCATAGGCATTTCATCATATATTTTTTATAGATGTTTACGAGTCTCTAAAATGCAGCATTGTAATTCATCTTTAATGTCTGATACATCAATTGTCACTGCACATTGTTTATGGAATTCATATGCATAATTAACCCATTCTTATATTTGACCTTTGTCTGATTTTTTTCTCACTCACAGCCATATTCTGATCTTTGTTAATTATTCGGATCAATCGTCTGACCTTTCTTTTCTGTACTTCAATATGATAATCATATATTCTATATCTATGATCATCATTATTGCTTATTTTCCTAACACGATTACGCTCTTAGCAACCATCTGAACAAAATCAGTTATTCTATTAATCATCACCCCACCATTCATACCAGAAGAACATTGTGGAACATTGTGACAAAACAATATCAGTTGAAATTTGCTAATTTATCTCACACATTTTCTATTTGTTCCTGAGAAACCTTTTTTCTTAATATTAACCATCAGATGTCCTGCCGTTCTTGCAATAATGCCACTATTTATCGACCTGAAGCCCACACTTATTCCAGAGTGATCACTCATCGTATTTTGAAACATCCCGGGTGATACTATTTTTTCCTTTAAGTTGGCGGTCACAAAAGTATAGTCAATGTTACTAAAGTTACCTTTATTGTGGCAAGAAATGCATCCAACTAATTCACTCTCGTATATTTCATTCAACATAAGATCATAATTATCTGTTAAGTGTATCCATTTGTGCGCTTAATCAAATTTTTGCTTAACATAATAATTGAATTTGTTGTTATCCATCTCTCTTTTTACCTCCTTATATGCAACATCACAATATGCTTTTAAGCCCCCACTCAAAAGAATATCACCCTCAGGATGTTCACAAAACCATCAATTTAAAAATGGAGAAAAGATGAAAAAAAGAGTGAATACACTGTGCGGCACCCGAGTGCGATGATGTCACAATGCATGCAACATCATGCCGTGATGATATGGTACGCGCACATTGTCACCCAGCGTTCTGTAACAGAGATATTCATTACGATTCCCTACTAGAATCAATGATAATGGTTTGCTGCTAAACCCAGTAGAGAACAAGTAACATACATCAACTGGTTAAGTATACATTTGAACAATTGTGATGTTGGTCTAGATAGGACTTTTTAAGTTGTCCCAGAAAAGTGATCCTAATGTAAATGTATTAATTCACAAGCACACTTTTGGAGTTATGCTGTACCCATGCGTGACAAACTCCTACAAGCTAAGCATCTCGTGGATGTTAGATTTAACATTTGTATTCATTCTTTTTAGAGGCAATCCCCAAGTCATATATCACATCTGTGGAGTTCCTATCAAGATGTATCGTACTCTTCAAATCACTACTAGCAAGTATATGTTTGAGTTCCAAGAAAATGTCCTTAACATCTGAAACCTCCAATTCATTGCCTAAAATCTCGTTATTCACCAACAATGTGCGCTTCACTCCACACCAGCCATTTACCATGGGATTCACCAATATCTCACCTAATATCTGTCCACGATCTTCACTAACTACGATTCTCAGTAAAATGTGGTCACTTATACACTCTCAAATATTACAAGATCTACTATATACTGGTTCATGCTCAACGGGGCAAATAGGTAGTAAATCCTAGTTTTGACCTTACTGTTAGACCACGTATAGTGAGGATAAGCTTCATCAGAACAATAGTGGCCCGCTAGGCCAATAGGGTCAACAAAATCAAGGCTATATTCCCCAATAAATGTACCCATATAGCACTCTTTCAATCTGCGGGGAAGCAACCTCATGATGACCTTAATTATTTCTGCATCCACCCTGTTTCAGCCCTTGGCTAACTGTGGTATTAGGAGAATAAACACTGTTTGCCCCAACAGTTTCTAATCTTTTGGCAAGATCACAATAGGAATCAAAATCAACTGCTACAATGCACTGTGATTTAGGGAGTGATGCCACTCATTAAGAATACTTTTTATATTACTAATAATAGACCTGGTCATGTCACCCTCTAGCTGATCATACACATTGATGATAAAAAGTGGGCGATGATTTGTATGCTGGTGCCCAAAGAAAGACACACTTAAAGCATAAGTATGAAAGAGTTTGGGAGTAAACTGAAATGAATTGAGGGAAGTCTTAGCCCCAATACACAACCCCCTTCACTCCCGGGTTGACCCTTCCAGGATTTGTTGTGCATATCTGCATATTATCTTATAGCCATCCATAACAAACTCGCCACATAGCTAGGTTTCTTGGAGAAAAAAGATGTCACTATTTTCGAGTCATCTAAATCCTTTGGGGTTGCATGTAAACAATTGAAATCCTCTGGTGGATATAAGATTACAATTTTTATGAGCAGATTAAGGTAAATATTCAGACAACCATGACCAATCCTCCTTTTGTTCACCCTGTGCACCACTCTTGGTTTTTGCCTCACACTCATGTATAACTCTACCCTCACTATCTTAGTTATTTTTAGATTTCACGAGACACTAACAAAAGGGTCCGTTGTAGTATCAGAGTCACTCCCATCTTCATAGATGAGAAGGTTTGAAAACGATGTTTACGCCACAATACTCCACTGCCAAGTTACATTCACTATGCATGGCAGGCAGCTCTACCAGCTCAATGTCCTTTGAGTTTATGCTCTTCAACTGGTGTATAGGATGGAGTAATTGTTTTAGTTTTTTTCCTCTATTTAAATATGGGCTGTCATCAGAAGCAAACAATTCCATGATTTTCAGGATGCCCGATGGCCTACTTATAGGTCATCTAGGTACCATTTCATTAGTAACTGAGCTAGTTGCTATCTGTTGCTGAGTTACATTGGTTTGGTCACTTGTAACCTCAAGTCCTGCAGCCACTATCAGATGTAACCATGACTTTGGTAACGCTCCACAGGCTAGCGCTCGCTTGCTGCTGTTGTGAAATGGGACCATTATTAAGAGCAAGCAAACCTTCAGTATTACTGTGCAGAGTGGGCTTTTCTGACCACAAATCCAGCATGCCTGTATTGCTTTTATTTTGATTTTTCGTAAGTTTGCTCTTCTTTTGGCGCACTCACATCAATTAGCTGGTGTATATCATTAGAAAGTGCACATGAAATAATAACAGCAGAAGTACATGCTAATGGTCCAGTGTTCTTTTTAAGGGAGCGTACTTTGGATGGCTCACAAGACTTATTTTCTTCAGATCTGATAGTACTGTATTCTGAAAAAAATCACTAGTAACCAGAACCAAGTAGTGAAAAACAAACAAAAGGTCCAGTCGGGGCCACAGGAAAAAGAAACGTGTCATGCCAATAGAACCGGAAAACATAGTTGTACATTTATCAGATCATAGGTTAATTTTAGATGAAACCATGACTCTCCAAAAAGGCCTTAGTTTTGTTCGGACATACAGCACCTCCTTATTTGATACCAAGGGTGAATTACATACATTTTTGAGATAGCTAAAATTACCAGCATTTTTTGCAGAACTAGAACAAAACAGGGGCGATCCAATTTATACTCATGAAGACTGCGTAGAGTTAAAGTACTGTTGCAGAAGTTCAAATGCAGAACCCTATGGAGTTTTTTCACAATATAGTACTATCATATCTGAAAAAAAAATCATACAAAAAAATTGAATTTTCGAATGTCAGCAATAAGGCATTTAAATTAATGTGATCACTATATAGTGAAGAAGGTATAGCAACTAAACCGGCAGATAAGGTAGGTGCTTTAGTGCTCATGTATACGAGTGACTGCAATGAGGAGTGCATGCATCAAGTCAATGATAGAACGACGCACATCCCACTTGACTATGACCCGACGCTCAAGATTTCAACAAAAATATAAATACTATTAGAATGTTGGGTGTCCTGACCCACGTTTGAGCTATCATGCTGCAACTTTTGGTGCTGTGGGCTTAGAAAATCCAAGATGGCCAAAAAGCCCACATGTGCGCCAGAATCCAGGAGAACCACGCAGTTTGTGTGCACACCAAAATGGTTACCTAACTTGCCACCCACCAGTGTAAAGAAAGATCTTTGTTAACAAAATCCACTGTTACGGATGTCAAAAAGTTGCTGAAATCGTGGCTCATCGGACCACTTTAAAGATTCAACCCTTTTGTGGGGTTCCACATAACCATTTTACTGTAAGGAGCCCCATCAAAACAATGTTAAGCAAGGATTTACTACCATGTAAGAAGCATTCCTGTTTAGAATTCATTAATCCAAGAAAGATCCCAAAATTGCATGCAGTACCCGCATTTGACTGAGGGCGGCGCTAGCGGTCTAAACTCTGACAGGGTAACTGCATGTCAGGAGTTGCAGGAGAGGCCTTTACATCAAAGGCTGGGAGTTAATTAAAATCTTAACCACATGCTGTTCCCAGAAGACAATCTGATTTAATTAACAGGCCAAAGGCTGGGAAACCTCTCACCTCCAGAGATTCACACCAGGAGTTAGAATCTCACATGACCTCTTGATTGATAGAAGGCAGACTGGCTGGGAGCCTCCTGGAGACCACACAATAGGCTCTTGCACTTGAATAGGATATGTTGATTTTGACTGTTTCCTGTCAACAAAGGCCTGCCTGCCAGAAGACACATGTGATCACTGACCCACCCAAGTCTTGGAGGCGGACTCCAACACTCTGAGAACTGAATTGAAAGCAAAATATATATTTTACAGAAACACTGATAACTCTTTGTAATCAAATGACAGGAATGTATAACTTTGAGAGCCTTCATTTAAAAAATGTACCTTCGATTCAAGCCCAAACTCCAATTTGTGTGATGTTCTGGGGCAAAACCCTGCTATTTAGGTATACTACAGACTCTGTGTTTAAGCTAGAGACATGGGAATTTACTGGAGTATGTATGGACAGGCCGTGTATATGTGTATAACTTTTAATGAAGAACCAAGGTTGCATAACCCACTAAAATCGAAAATAAGTTGCCATTTTTTAATGCAAGCCCTTAGGAAGAGCAGAGTTTGAACAGAGTATACCTCATGCGATAGGTAATATGTACATGCAATGACAAACCACTATGTATTTGAGAAATGTGTATTTCGATCAAATATAGATTTGAGGGCAAACTGACCAGGGGAGGATCCTCTGACCCATAAAACCTACAGCATCACTCTGACTCACAGTTCCTTCCCCAATCATGGGAGAGGGGAGAATTGGGCCAATGACAAGTAGAAAGGGGCAGGCTTAGCTAGGCCCAGGCACACACCCACTTTCAAAACACATAAAAAGAGACTGCTGGGACAGGTAGAGATTCAATTCCATTTGCTGCAACGCGCTCTGCCGGACCATACAACATCCAGAAGATACCAGATTCAACACTTAGACTTTAAAACTCCAAAGAACTTGATTCAGAACTCAAAGCAAGGGCCTAAACCCACAAACTGAGAACTCTTCTCAGTAGGCCTCAGCATCCAGCAAACCTAACAGCGGTAGCAGCATCCAGGAGCCGTGCAGATCAGCGCTGGGTCCAGAGAAAGCTGTGCAGAAAGATCCAGAAGCAGTGCTGTACCCAGAGAAAGCAGAGCAGTATCCAGAACCAGAGGCCAGAGATCCAGAGTGACCCAGACCGCTGTTAGCAGAACCAGAGAGCTGACCCAGATCACTGTGAAGTGCCGAGACCAGAACCGGAGTCCAGTCCAAAACCTGACCAGATCCGTGGCGAGGCCTAATTCAAAAATATATTGTGAGTACCTAGCAGAACTGTGCAGAACCAATCTCTTAGTTAAAATAATATAATTCAATCTATTTTAATCTAACCAGAACTGCCTCCTAACTGTCACCTGTCATTTTCTAGCTGCAAGCTGTAACCTGTCGCTTTGAACTTTAAAATTTCAAATCCGAAAAACTACCTTTATTTAATTGTCCATATCTCTGGAACCGTTTGGGCTAGGAACTTGGTTGAACTTTCCACTGAAAGCTTAGAATCTTAGCTTATAAACGAACCTAGAACCGACTTGCTACTCCTTATACTTTTGCCGTAATCGTGATTCACGCATTCGCGAATTTTACCGCGATTTGCGATTTGGTTAAAATCCAGCCACGTGTAACCATCAGCAGTCCTCTCTTTCCTTGCTAAATATTCGTTTGCCTCTTAATCACCATCTCTGAATCATTGCTAAAGTGAGCCTGAACTCATCCCTAGTATCTCTCACTCACCCTGAACCTCCTGAAGGGAATTAAAAGCATTTTCAGCATATTTCTCACTGCATTGTCACCATATTCAAAGCATTTTGCCTGTGTTTCAAAACTCTGTTGTATAAGCTGCTGGGGGGGAATTGTCCAAGAAAGTGATTACATTGTCTTTTGCTGAAACCCTATCAAGTTATTTTCTGTACTGCATTTTCATTCCACCTTGCATCCATTTGAAACCATAAAAGTATTGTTGCTATCTTATCCATCCTATAACCACTCATCATTGATTATAAAGAAGTGTGCTAGTGCCAGACTATCCATTATTGATTACTACTCAGATTAAGTGTGATATTCAATTATTAATTTATTATAAAGTGTGATATATATATATATATATATTGTTTAAATTCTCAAATAAACCTTTCAACTTGGAAAACAGAACTACTTCTTGGCTCAGTGGGGTCAGGGGGATTCCAAGAGAGGGGTGTTATATAGGGGTAGTCATCCAGAACTCATGAACTGGACGTAAAGATATATCAATAAGGGTTTCCATTCAGTATCCCAGACTAGGCATTGACTTATCTGTAGTGCTGGATTGAATCCTCTTACACATTGGGGGCTCGAGCCGGATGTTTGGGTTAGATCTATCACTTGTGCAGATTAATACAGTGTGCCAGCTGACCAGATACACATATCCGGTCGGATCACCACGCTGTGTTACGCTGTAAAGCACTCCTCAAAGGAACGCTCTAAGGAAAAGGTCTGTTTTGCAAAAATAAAATATAAACTTCTGTAAGTCAGGAAGGAACTCAAATTCCAGAATGACGACCTTGGTAGATATGAAAATAGCCAGAGAACACTTCTTACATAAGCTATTTGTGAGAGGTGAGTGGACTCATCAGGACCAAACGGTCTGGTTGCAGGCAATCGAGCAACAGGTCACTGAAACAGGGTCAGATATATGGGGAGATCAGGGTCCCCTACATGTGGCCCTGAGTGAACTATATAGGGCCCCTAAAGCCAAGGATGAGCACCACAAGATTGCCAGGGTAGCAGCATATTTATATTTACATATGGGAGCCATGCAGGACAAATGTGCTGAAGGCCAAGATCTGGCGAGTAGGCAACTGCTGGCACTACAGAAGGCCCAATCTGATCTGGACTCTTCTGAGCAGAGGCTGCTCAGGAGCCAGGAGTCAGAAAATGACAGCAGACGGTACATTACTAAAATAAAGGAGGATATGGATGTGCTGCAACAGGAAAAGGCGGACCAGGATAACAGATTTCTGGCCTTGCAGAAGGAGTACCAAGAAGGTTTGGACTCCCTACTGCAGAGCCAGAAAAAGCTGGAGCAACAGTTAGACTTCAATAGGGCATGTGCTGAGCAGGTAGTCACCCTGCAAAGCCACCTAGATAGGGAGAAGGCAGAGAGCAATAAACTGATTTTGAAAGACCTGGATACCCAGGCAGAGTTTGACCAGGAGCGCCAGAAAACTGGTGCCTTCCAAAGGCAAAGGGACGACCTGGCGGCACAGATTCAGGCTCTTAGTCAGGAAAGGGATACCTTAGGCCAGGAAGTCTGCCACTTAAAAAGGAAAATGGAAGAAAATCACCTGGCCCTCCAGGGACTGGGTGACCTCCAAAAAGAACACCAGAACTTGTTAGAGCACACCAGGAGGGTGGAGGATGCTCTGGCAAGAAAGGAGCAAGCCAATAGGGACACAGCTCAGGAGGTAACCCTCCTGCAGCAGAGACTGGCCCATTACTCCAGGACCAATCAGGAGGCACAGAGAGAAAATGAGGCTCTCTGTCAGCACAATGATAGGCTCCAGCAACAGGTAACGATGCAGGAGAGACTGATAGAGTCGAGTAAAGCCTTAACTGAGGAATTGAAAGCGCAGGCTCTTGCATTGCAACAGGGAGCAGGGGCGGATAGAGACCAGGTTCGCTGGGAGAGGGAGACTCCTGAGCATAACCTCAGGAGCCCTAGTACCAGAGGCCTTTACCTCTCTCAGTCCCTGGACTCTGCCACCCCCATGTCCCCTGGCGCACATGAGCACCGGGCCACAGGGATGGCAGATTACTATCCAGCCAGAAGCATGGGGCTCATAGACCAGTACCTCCCAGGAATGGATGGGCGGGCATCCGGGTATGGGCACCCAAGCACAGTGCAATTTAGTGGGGAACCCCAGGGGAATAGGCCCATTAAGGGTATCCTGAAAACTTCTGCCCAGTTAGGTCAGTGGGGGGGGATACCTATCAAATCCTGGCAGCAAGGAGGAATCTGAAGACTCCTCTGAACGGCGCAGGACACAGGAGACCAGGTCCCCACATTCTGCCAGCCATTCCCAGGCTCGCAGAATCCGGGAAAACCTGGAAGATCAGACAGGAACCTCTGGGAGCAGTGCCTCTGAGTCAGAGGATGAATGGACCAGGGTTACCCGAACCAAAAAGGCCAATAAGGCAAAAAGGGCCTTGCTTAAGGACCCATTGAAACAGATTAAGGCAATCAGGAGTGTCATGACGCCTTATCATAAGAACGCCAAGTACTCTGTTTGGGAACACTTGGAGCTCTATGAGCAAATGATGGAGACTTTTCATTTGAAGGACAGCCAAAGCTGTATCCAATATGTAAAGTGGACATTCTCCCCAGAGTACTCCAGTTTCTTTGCGAGGCTGGAGGACCAAAATCATTCAAGGTGGTCGACCTATAGGGCGGCCATATTAAAACATTTTTCTGTTCACAGAAATCCCCAAGAGGCTCGCAAGGCAGCCTACAGTTTGCAGTGTGGGGAGGATCAGGCCCCACAATAGTTTGTGCAAGAATTAAAGCGTGCTTTTGAACAGACCACCAGAAGGGTGCGCACAGACAGCAGAGAATTTGTCAATACATTTTCCATGCCTTTCCCAAATATATAATGACCCAGCTCGTGAGAGATTTTCCTGAGAAAAGATCTTTAGACTGGGTCATTGAACAGGCTACCCGGATCTATGAGGTGCAGAAGCCCATAGAAAATAAAAGCAATACCCAGAAAAATCCCAAAACCAACAGCACCCCTGCTGCTGCCAAGGTGGCAGAGGTAAAGGTCACCCCCGTTTTGGATTTGGAGATGGGGGGGCCTAAAAACCTACCTGCACCTAATAATTCACAGCCCAGAAGGCCCTCGGGCCAGTCACAGACAGGGAGTCGAGGAGGTAGTCCCACAAATGGGGTCCCCCGCTCCCCTGACTATGTAAGTCCCCGCTATAAGGGAAACTGACCAATCCTGGGTTATGTGTGGACTCCTCCAGCCCAAGGGGGGGGATCCGGCCAAGCACCTAACCCAGGGAACTTCCCTCCCAACTTCCCACAGGAGGGCAGAAATTCTCCAAATCCTGGGCAGAACTTTTTCCCCAGGTATCCGCCCAATTTCCAGCCCCAAAATCATCCATCCTTCTTTCCCCAATTCCCTGAGCCCAGACAACCTAATCCGGGAGAGGGGAGGCCAAGGGTGGAGGGGTACCAAAATCTTCCCAACCAGGGGTACTACCAGAGAAGGGATAGCTACCCTTCCCGGGATCAGCCCAGGGGAGAAAATAGAGCCCCGTATCAGCCTGAGCGGGTTTCACAACTTGAGCGCCAGGTCCAAAATATGGCACGAGATCTGGGTCACATACTGAGGGCTCAACAGAACCCTCAGATGAGCATGCCACCGCAGAATGCCCCAAACTCTGGACCTGGTGCTCCAGAACAATGACGGGGGCAGCACCCCGATAACACACCGGTTCCCAGGGAGGAGGCACAAGGGGAAGGGGGGTGTAAAGCCTTGGAGGAAGCTTCCTTCCCAACTTGTAAACAGCCCCTGGAAAACCAGGAACCGGAAACAAAATCTCCTGCCCCTGAAAGCCTGCCTCCCAAGGAGCAGAGGGGGGGAACAAAGGACCCAAACAGACCCACTTTGTGGAGGAGGTTCAGGTCTTCCAATTTGAGGGAGAGGGATCCTCAGAAGATCCCTGGAACCAGGAACCGGAAACAAAATCTCCTGCCCCTGAAAGCCTGCCTCCCAAGGAGCAGAGGGGAGAAACAAAGGACCCAAACAGACCCACTTTGTGGAGGAGGTTCAGGTCTTCCAATTTGAGGGAGAGGGATCCTCAGAAGATCCTGGGAAAAGGATCTTCTCCTTCAGAGATGGGGGAACTCCTCCCAAAGAAAAATGGGTCCCAAGGGATTTCAATTCAGACTGGGGAGATATGGAGTCTGAGCTACCGCCGCCCATCATCTCATCCCAGAACCCACAATACCGAAATCCCCTGGTTCAAACCCATCCTGATGACTGCCTCCAAAAAGGGCAGGGTGGCCCAGAACCGGAACCAGGGGAACCCACAATGGCTCTGATCTCTAGTTGCCAACTTTTCCTTTCAGATTCCCAAGGCTCTCCACAGAATTCTGCCCAAATCTCTTCGCTAGCAATGTCCAAAACCAGAAAGTTAGCCCCCCAGTTGTCCAAAAATGTGCATTATCTGTGCCCCCTTGAGGAGAAGGAGGGAAGATACTATGCCCCGGTACAAGTGCAGGGGCAGGGTACAATTTTGGCACTGGTGGACACTGGATCCCAAGCTACCCTTCTGTCCAAAAGGGCCTTTGATGAACTAAATGCAGTAAGGGGGGAGAATTACTGTATTCCTCTCACCTCTCTTCCTGGACAACTGCAGAACTTTGACGGGAAGGAAATTCCCGTTGAGGGGACTGCATACTTGGACATTAAAATTGGGCGACACAAGGTGAGACACCCGGTCATAGTAGTGACTCCACAGGGCACCCCTTGTTTACTAGGGAATGACCTCCTGCGAAGGTTGTCACCCCTAATAGATTGTGTAAACAAGGTCCTCTGGACCCAGACTAGCCGACCGATAAAATTAAAACAGAGTGTCAACCATGTTAGTTTAAACGGCACCTGCCACATGGTTGAACAAAAATCTGACCAAGTACAATTTCACTTCCAGAACAACCAAATTCCAGATGTGACAGTAATAGCAGTAGGACAACAGACTGGTGATGGGGGGTCCTCTCTATTTCTGAAAATCAACCTTCCTTCCAGTTTAAAGTGGTATTCCACACTGGAAGGAAACACCCTGAAATTCTTTACTAATCCACAATCAGAAACTCCCACTCCTATAGTCCAGAAAGATGTGAAATCAGCTCAGAGCCTGGCTGATATTCAGCAAATTGGAGAGCGGTTGTTCATCCCTGTTCAGTTAAATGATGGGAAGGACTCTGTTCTCGCTCGAGTGTGTGTGAACAACGGTAAGAGCTTCATCTGCGAAGCCATGTTCCGCCAATTCCCAAAAGATCCAGCCATTCCCACATTCAAACTGATAGACAAATGGGAAATGGACCTGGAAGCACCTAATTCCAAACAGCTCCTGCCAAGCAGGTGTATGCTCAAAATCTCCATTGGCAACAAGAGCATAGTCCTTAATTGTTGGGTCGTGCGAGACGTCACTGCCGCCTTTTACTTAGGCAGTGACATTCTCAATCGCTTTGCCATTAGTTTGGACCTAATAAACTTCAAAGCTTGGTCCCGATTAGCGGATAATCCCATGGGCTTTGATGATCCAGAAAAAGCATTTAGGTCAGCTCAATTGCTACCTTATGCAGTTGAAATTCGGATCAAAGAGGAAGTCACCATCCCAGAAAGGACCCGACAATTCTCCCTGGAAGTGAAAGTTAAAAGAGGACAACATTTGAAAAACCCTGATGCTTACATACATCTAAACGCTTCTCTCCAACAGCAAGGGTTGGGGGTAAACCCAACTCCATTAGTCAACATAGAACATGACACCATTCTAATAGAGGTGGATAACAGCGACTTAAAGAGTATTACTCTAGCCGCAGGCACCATTATTGGAATGGCGGTTGATGACCGACATTTTTCCATCGATTTAGGAAATGAACTGTTAGGACCAATCCCCAAGGACTGTTTTGACAGTGACAGTGAGGACAATACAACACCAGACAGGATTTTTACCCGGCATGGGGGGAACTTCCTGGTGTACACTTCCTGCCCCTATGGTAAGGAAGATGTGACTTGTGACTTCAGGAGGGATGAGGTGATTTTCCAGGTCCATGAGGGTTGCCTTTCCCACCTGAGGCCTCCAGTCCAAATCAGCACTCTGACCAGGGACTTCTCCACCCAGCTGGAGGAGGCTGCTGAGATAGCCAAACCAGAAGTCTTTCCAGGCTTCAGGCAGATGGTGGAAGAGAGAGTCAACCTAGCTGATGCCTGCGTGACTCTGGAACAGAAGCAAAAGTTGAAACAAGTTTTCTTGGATTTCCAAGATCTCTTTGCGGTAGACTCATATGACTGTGGTCGCACCGACATCCACACAACAACAATCCCCACGGACCCTGGCATGACTCCAGTGTTTGTGAAGCAATATCGTTTGCCTCTCGCATCCATGGAGTCCCTTACTGAAATAATTAAGAACCTTGAGTCACGGGGAATAATCCGTCCAATACACAGCACCTTCAATAATCCGGTGCTGGGAATATTGAAGCCAAACGGCCAGTGGAGACTCTGCGCCGACCTCAGGGAGCTCAACAAACGGGTCCATACTTCCCGATGGCCTCTGCCCTACATTGACCAAGGGCTGGCCCAGATCCAGGGGTCACAGGTATTCACTGCAATAGACCTGACCAATGGATACTGGACCGTGCCGGTCAGTAGGGAGGACCAATACAAGCTGGCTTTTACCTTTGGGGGCCAGCAGTATACATGGACCCGGACTCCCTTCGGATACCTCAACTCCGGCAATGAATTCAACATTTTCCTACATAAGGCCATGCCCGACCTGGGTGCGAGGGGTAACCTGGCTTATGTAGATGATGTCCTCATCAAAAGTTCATCTGTGGAGGAACACATAGCGGAGATCTGTTATGTTCTGACCCAGTTGGGGGCCGCCGGAGCAAAACTTTCCTTTCAGAAAGCACAGTGGTGTAGAACCCGTGTTAATTTCTTGGGGCATGAGATTACTCCTCAGGGTCTCTGTCCCCAGGAAAAGAAAGTGGAAGCACTTCAGAAACTGAAAGACCCCACAACTCTGCGGGAACTAAGGAGCCTCCTTGGACTGACTAATTACAGCAGAAGTTCATTGAGGGCTACGCAGAGATCACCAGACCCCTGATTCATCTCCTGAAGGGGGGGGTCAAGTGGGAATGGGGTCCAGAACAAGCCGAGGCGGTAAAACAACTCAAGAGAAGCCTCTCACAAGCGCCTTGCCTAGCTTACCATGTCAGAAACAAGGAGTTCTTCCTGGAGACGGGGTTCTCTAATACGTGCTTGACAGCAGTATTATACCAAAAGCATGACAAGGTCAATAAAGTAATCTCCTGTGCAAGCAAAACTTTATCCTCTGTGGAGGAAAAATTCAACGATTGTGAGAAGGCACTCCTGGCAACGGTGTGGGCATTGAAGAATTACCGCCCGTTTATCCAGGGGGAACACATCATAGTGGAGACTCCACACCAGCCTCTGCAATATCTCCAAAGGGATAGAATCCGGGCCGGAAATGTGAGTAATTCCCGAATTACTTCCTGGATTCTGTCAATGCAAGGCTTTCCTGTGGAGGTCAGATATGGCCAAAACAAGAAGAGTCCCCTCGCGCAAGCTCTGGCTGACTTGCATGATTGTGCCAGAGAAAACTGTCTCGAGGACGAAAGTCTAAAAATCAAGGACAACATGGAGGCATACCTTAATTCCCCACACAAAGTCTTTGAAGAGGACAAGTGTGAGGGAATGCCCACTGTCTATGTGGATGGATGCTCTTACCATGTTGACAACAACGGGGAGAAAGAACTGGTGGCTGGCGTAGGGAATGCATGGGTGAATGAGTCCCCAGAACCCTCTGCTGGATACAAAATTGGTCCCCGAAGTAGTCAGGTGGCAGAATTGATGGCTGTGCATCAGGCCATCCTCACTGCTGTCCAGCATCAACTCCACGAACTGGTCATAATCACAGATTCTGATTATGTACGGAACGGGTTCGTGGAGCACCTGGTTAATTGGAAAACCAGAGGCATGTTATGTGCTAACAACAAACCCTTGAAACATGGGAAGTTGATCCAAAACATTGATGATCTGGTCACATCGAATGGGATGAACATCTACAGGAAAAAGATCAAGGGTCATTCCAAAGTAGAGGGACCAGACAAAACTGGAAATGACTTAGCTGATCAGCTGGCCAAAACCGGGGCCATCCAAGGGGATCTAATTGAGATTGAGTCCCTGTTAGGGGAAATCCAGGTCACTGCTATCACTAGGTCCCACACAAATGCTCACAATGATCTTTCAACTGCCCAATGGAGTAAGGAGACCCCTGATGCTGATTTGATTACAGCTCAGAAGGGGGATCCAATTATTGGTAAGTTTTACCAACACCTTGAGGACCCTGAGAACTTTCCCCTGACGGATACCGATTACATTGGGAAAGAGGACCGAAGAGTGTTGATGAAATGTCCAAAAATGTTCCGAATCCAAGACGGCTTGCTGGTAAGGAAATCCAAAGCTGGCCACGATCAGTGGGTGGTTTCTACCTCATTCCGAAGCCTGATGTTAAGTCACGCCCATGATGTGGCCACTGCCGGTCATAGGGGGTTTAACACAACACTGGAAATCTTAAGAGAGGTTGCCTACTGGCCACACATGGGCCAGGACCTTAACCAATATTTGAAGGGTTGTCTTGTGTGTGCACAATTTCAGCCAACATCCCTCACACACCGGGCGCCTCTCCAAAAGAGGGGGATGACACTGCCATGGTCAGATTTTCAAATCGACTTTGTAGGCCCTGTGATTCGCTCGTCTAGAGGAAACAAGTACATGTTGACCGGTACATGCTTGTTTACCAAGTGGGTGGAATGTCTCCGAGCCCCAAATTGCAAGGCAGAAACAGCAGCTGCCCTGATGATTAACCACATCTTTTCCCGTTTTGGTCTACCTCAAAGGATTGAGTCAGACAGGGGTAGCCACTTCACCAGTGAAGTAATGACAAAGATGTGGGAGATACTGGGGGTCAAGAGAAAGCTACACATTGCTTACAGGCCAGCTTCTTCTGGGGCAGTAGAGAGATATAACCGAACCATTGTGAGCATATTAAAGAAGTTTGTGGCAGATTCTGGGCCAAGTTGGGATATCCGATTACCTCTGGTCCTAATGGCCATCAGATCTACCCCTTCATCTGCAACCAAAATGTCACCATTTGAGTTGATGACTGGACGCAAGATGGTGCTTCCCCAGCATTTGCTCTACAGGACCCAAAAGCAGATACTAATAAATGCCTCCACAACTCATGAGTATGTGGAGAATTTAAGGAAACACCTTCAACATGCTTTTGCCTATGCTCAGCGGAATCTAGAAAGATCAGCTGAGAGTATGAAGACCCACTATGACCTGAAAACTTCCAGGAAGGAATATCAGGTGGGGGACCGGGTCTATTTATACAATTTTCAAAGGAACCAGGCCAAACAGCGAAAATTTTTGCCTACTTGGAAGGGACCCTATGAGATTATAGTCAAGATCTCCCCTGTGGCCTACAAGATCTGCATCCCCAAAGGCGGTTTGGCAGAGGGGGAAGACGGGTGGGTCCACATAAACCAGTTGAAGTGTTGCCATCCCAGGCACACTTTGCAGCAACTGGGGGAGTCCTCCGCAATCCCAGAGGGTACCGCTCCAGAGTAATTCTATTCCAACCCTAAAAGATCCTACATATAGCCTATCAAATTCTGTGTTTCTCAAGTTTATGTGTTCCTGTCGCTTAATTTAAAAAAATGTGCATGTTCATATCTGTTGAGTTCTAAAATATATATGCCACCCCACTATATCAATGGTGGGGGAAAAATGTCTATGAATAGGTATTCCCGCTCTTCCTTTGTCGTCCTAGGAGAAAGAAAGACTTGAGACTGGCCAGGGAGGACGATCCGGAGACCGGGAGCAGAGACGCAAGGGGCCCGGGGTACCGCCCAATATTCCCATGAGGACCGGCGAGGAGAACCGATCGATCAATACCGGGTGGAGGAAAAGATGCTGAACTGTGCCATTTGCAGAATTGGAAGAAGATTATGCGGACATACCAGTGCGTGGGTCATCACCTTTTGTGCACCCGACTCCCCATCGATTCAAATTTGAAGTGCAATCGGGTGGGGGGGCTTTGTTGGGTGTCCTGACCCACGTTTGAGCTATCATGCTGCAACATTTGGTGCTGTGGGCTTAGAAAATCCAAGATGGCCAAAAAGCCCACATGTGCGCCACAATCCAGGAGAACCACGCAGTTTGTGCGCACACCAAAATGGTTACCTAACTTGCCACCCACCAGTGTAAAGAAAGATCTTTGTTAACAAAATCCACTGTTACGGATGTCAAAAAGTTGCTGAAATCGTGGCTCATCGGACCACTTTAAAGATTCAACCCTTTTGTGGGGTTCCACATAACCATTTTACTGTAAAGAGCCCCATCAAAACAATGTTAAGCAAGGATTTGCTACCATGTAAGAACCATTCCTGTTTAGAATGCATTAATCCAAGAAAGATCCCAAAATTGCATGCAGTACCCGCTTTTGACTGAGGGCGGCGCTAGCGGTCTAAACTCTGACAGGGAAACTGCATCTCAGGAGTTGTAGGAGAGGCCTTTACATCAAAGGCTGGGAGTTAATTAAAATCTTAACCACATGCTATTCCCAGAAGACAATCTGATTTAATTAACAGGCCAAATGCTGGGAAACCTCTCACCTCCAGAGATTCACACCAGGAGTTAGAATCTCACATGACCTCTTGATTGATAGAAGGCAGACTGGCTGGGAGCCTCCTGGAGACCACACAATAGGCTCTTGCACTTGAATATGATATGTTGATTTTGACTGTTTCCTGTCAACAAAGGCCTGACTGCCAGAAGACACATGTGATCACTGACCCACCCAAGTCTTGGAGGCGGACTCCAACACTCTGAGAACTGAATTGAAAGCAAAATATATATTTTACAGAAACACTGATAACTCTTTGTAATCAAATGACAGGAATGTATAACTTTGAGAGCCTTCATTTAAAAAATGTACCTTCGATTCAAGCCCAAACTCCAATTTGTGTGATGTTCTGGGGCAAAACCCTGCTATTTATGTATACTACAGACTCTGTGTTTAAGCTAGAGACATGGGAATTTACTGGAGTATGTATGGACAGGCCGTGTATATGTTTATAACTTTTAATGAAGAACCAAGGTTGCATAACCCACTAAAATCGAAAATAAGTTGCCATTTTTGAATGCAAGCCCTTAGGAAGAGCAGAGTTTGAACAGAGTATACCTCATGCCATAGGTAATGTGTACATGCAATGACAAACCACTATGTATTTGAGAAATGTGTATTTTGATCAAATATAGATTTGTGGGCAAACTGACCAGGGGAGGATCCTCTGACCCATAAAACCTACAGCATCACTCTGACTCACAGTTCCTTCCCCAATCATGGGAGAGGGGAGAATTGGGCCAATGACAAGTAGAAAGGGGCAGGCTTAGCTAGGCACAGGCACACACCCACTTTCAAAACTCATAAAAAGAGACTGCTGGGACAGGTAGAGATTCAATTCCATTTGCTGCAACGCGCTCTGCCGGACCATACAACATCCAGAAGATACCAGATTCAACACTTAGACTTTAAAACTCCAAAGAACTTGATTCAGAACTCAAAGCAAGGGCCTAAACCCACAAACTGAGAACTCTTCTCAGTAGGCCTCAGCATCCAGCAAACCTAACAGCGGTAGCAGCATCCAGGAGCCGTGCAGATCAGCGCTGGGTCCAGAGAAAGCTGTGCAGAAAGATCCAGAAGCAGTGCTGTACCCAGAGAAAGCAGAGCAGTATCCAGAACCAGAGGCCAGAGATCCAGAGTGACCCAGACCACTGTTAGCAGAACCAGAGAGCTGACCCAGATCACTGTGAAGTGCCGAGACCAGAACCGGAGTCCAGTCCAAAACCTGACCAGATCCGTGGCGAGGCCTAATTCAAAAATATATTGTGAGTACCTAGCAGAACTGTGGCGAACCAATCTCTTAGTTAAAATAATATAATTCAGTCTATTTTAATCTAACCAGAACTGCCTCCTAACTGTCACCTGTCATTTTCTAGCTGCAAGCTGTAACCTGTCGCTTTGAACTTTAAAATTTCTAATCCGAAAAACTACCTTTATTTAATCGTCCATATCTCTGGAACCGTTTGGGCTAGGAACTTGGTTTAACTTTCCTCTGAAAGCTTGGAATCTTAGCTTTTCAACGAACCTAGAACCGACTTGCTACTCCTTCCACGTGTAACCATTAGCAGTCCTCTCTTTCCTTGCTAAAAATTCGTTTGCCTCTTAATCACCATCTCTGAATCATTGCTAAAGTGAGCCTGAACTCATCCCTAGTATCTCTCACTCACCCTGAACCTCCTGAAGGGAATTAAAAGCATTTTCAGCATATTTCTCACTGCATTGTCACCATATTCAAAGCATTTTGCCTGTGTTTCAAAACTCCTATCTGTTGTATAAGCTGCTGGGGGGGAATTGTCCAAGAAAGTGATTACATTGTCTTTTGCTGAAACCCTATCAAGTTATTTTCTGTACTGCATTTTCATCCCACCTTGCATACATTTGAAACCATAAAAGTATTGTTGCTATCTTATCCATCCTATAACCACTCATCATTGATTATAAAGAAGTGTGCTAGTGCCAGACTATCCATTATTGATTACTGCTCAGATTAAGTGTGATATTCAATTATTAATTTATTATAAAGTGTGAAATATATATATATATATTGTTTAAATTCTCAAATAAACCTTTCAACTTGCAAAACAGAACTACTTCTTGGCTCAGTGGGGTCAGGGGGATTCCAAGAGAGGGGTGTTATATAGGGGTAGTCATCCAGAACTCATGAACTGGACGTAAAGATATATCAATAAGGGTTTCCATTCAGTATCCCAGTCTAGGCATTGATTTAGCTGTAGTGCTGGATTGAATCCTCTTAAAAGAAGCAGAACACCAAGAGCTGATCACACAGAAAATGAAGGAATTTTTAACCAAAAAACGGTATGACGTTCATTCATCAAGAGTGTTTTTTTCCTAAGGGTTTTTTGCAGAAAATAGTTTTTTGCAAAATCTCATTTAAAAATATAGGGGGTTGTGGGTAAAGGGATATAAGCGGTGAGGGTGGGCCGCGAATAGTGTAAATGAATAGGGGAGAGGCGCTGGGGAGGAACTCCCCAAACATTACAAATAAATGTTCCGTTTTTTTGAAGAAAACAAACTAGGCAAAGAACCCATTGAAAAAAACACTGTTGATCAATGAACATAGAACCTCAAAAAGCACCCAAATATACCAAAATTCAATTTACTGTGTAAAATTCATAAACATGCTGCTAAGCCTCCTGGGAGGCCGATTGTGTCTGCTACAGATAGCCTTCTTCAACCACTAGGTACTTCATAGATTACTTTTTGCAACCGCTCATCCGAATGACAATAATTTATTTCAAGGACAAAACACATTTCCTTATGACAATAGAAAATATAAGAGTTTGGACAGAATGATATTGTATTTATAATTGATGTGAAATGTTTATATATGTCAATCCTACATAATTTGGGACAAGAGGCAGTGGACTGGATACTACTCCAGCATATTCAACTGGGAGCATCCAGGGTGTTTATTATGGCTTTAATAGAATTTATATCTTAGAATTCATACTTGGAAAGATCGATATTACTTGCAAGTTTCGGGGACATCTATGGGTGCTGTGATAGCACGTATCTGTGCAAATTGTTTTATGCACAGGTACGAAACAGAAAATATGCTTCAACACCCCATCTGTCATAAATATGTTGTATTATGGGCTAGTTACATAGATTACATCTTCGGCATCGGGCATGGCACTGTAGAAGATATAAATGTATATCTCAAATTGCTCAATAACATAGATGAGTGCATCCAATTCACTGCAGATATTGTTGAAACAACAGCAAAGTTCTTAGGTGTATTCGTAAAATTGAGAAAGGGGAGACTGATTGAAAACCTGTACCGCAAAGACACAGACCGTTACAGCTTTCACCAACCCTGGACTCTACAAAAACGACCATGTAGTCTGTTCCTAAGAGTGAGAAGAATAGTCACAGATGAGACAGAATGCAACAGACAGCTGGATGTTTAATGACAATGTGGTTATGAAACAAAATAACTATCTATAGCATGCGATAAGAATAACCAAAGAACTAGAAAAGATATACTACACACATCAAAAGATAGGAAACAACCAGATCTAGAAATATTATACACAAGATGGAAGGATAAAGATCATCAAGAAACATATGAAGAACTTCTCACATGATAATGAATTCAATACATTATTCACTGATTTCCCAGTATTTGCATATGCTAGGCACAAAAATGTAATAGGTATGCTGGTACATAAAGACACACACATAATAAATCAAGTTCTAAAGAAAACAGGCACCGTTCCATGCTTACAATGTAACTAAGGGCAACATTGTATAACATCCACAATCAGCAGAGAAGATTCTCCTGAGAGATTGTGCAACATGTGATAGTTTTAGCATTGTGTACTGTGCAAGGTGTCCTTGTGGATTATATTATGTCGGGGCAATCTAAAAGACGAGCCAAGATTCATTCGAATGATAATCGTTAAAACTTTAGAACAAAGAAGAGTTTTCAGATACTAGAAGTGATCAAAGCAAGAACAGCATATTTTGATACAGCACGACCTCTGGACAAGAGGGAATAACACTGGATTGACAGGCTGGACACAGTGATCCCAGGCGGCATGATCAAACATTTTAATTCGAACTGCTTCCTTTGAACTAGTCTTCAATGAGTAGTTTGATTGTGGTTTGGATCATTGGTTCTTCCGAACCATATGTTATCACTAGCTATTAGAAATGTGTCATCAGAGTGCCAAATCTCAGGTTATTGTTCCTGCTTCCATATGGGGAGCCCCTCCCCATAAGGCCAGGGAGGTGAGGCCACTAGCCAATAGTCCCCCTCAAGATGGTACTCAGTGGGTGGATCTCATGGGAGGGGAAACCCCCTGTGCGTCCAGTGATGACCATATTGGGAGAACATGGTATCCTGCCAAACACCTAACCCTAGACCACCTTCCTACAACCTTAACAACAACCCCTTCCCTAATAGGGTCATGAGTTATTGTCACCATACCATTTCCCTAGAAAGTACTGGGACTATGAAGAACACAACTGGCCCATGGTAGATCAAGGGGAGGAGTACTGAGACAAAGAAAAACTCCATTCATTCTTAGGAGGATATGCAGACTAAAAGTAATGAGACAAGGAGGAGGTGCGGGGGCATGACGATTACTCCTAAGAACCACAATGAGCAGTCTAGTTGTTGCTGGCTAGTCATTGGTCCATGTAGAGTATAAAAGGAAGAGAGACTCAGGAAACAGTTGTTTAGTCCTCACTGGAGGAGCTGCAGGAACCAGCATGGTGCAAGAAGGTGAAAGGAAGCAGACCAGGATGTCAAGAGGGGAGCTGGAAGGATCAGAGCAAGCTCAGAAGATGAGCTCACACAGATAAGCTCCTGGTGTTCTCGAAGCCTGGGACGTGTGTAAAGGGAAGACTGTGTTGCTCATAGGAAGACTGAGACTGCATTGTTTCTTGGTGGACCAGAGCCCACTGCAGGCCTGCCAAGAGGTAGGGGGAGCACTCAAGCTCACTGCTGGGAAACTAAGAAGGTGAAGTCAGCATATCCATAGTCACAGTATTGAACCAGGTCTGTCCGGCAACATGAGAGTCATCTTCCTCTTGGATGTACTTCAGTGGAAAAAGCCTCAAGTATCCGAAGGAAAAGAAGAGGGGTCTGAGACCCACCAGTCTGTGAGAACAACACAAGTCATCCTCCTCATGGCAGTACTTGTGAGGAAAGGGCTGCAGGTATCTGAAGGCAAGGAAGAGGGGTCTGGGACCCACCATTATGTGAGAACAACAAGGGTAATCTTTCTCATGGTGATACTTGGTAGAAGAGGGCTCCAAGTACCCGCACGCAAAGAAGAGGGGTCTGGGATCCACTATATGAGAACCACACAAGTCATCTTCCTCATGGTGGTATTTGGGAGTACAGGGCTCCAAGTACCCAAACATAAAGAAGAGGGGTCTAGGACCCCGTTCCATAAGAAAAAGGGAAACCACATAGCAATTTACTAAGGACCATACTTAGCAGGGAAGTAAACCAAGCTGGCCCAAGCAGAAAGAGAGAGAAGCAAAAGGTCTGGAACCTACAAGAGACTTTTCCTAAGGATCATACTGGCAGGGAAGTGAACCAAGTTGGCCCAAGCATAAAAAGAGAGATGTAGAGGCCTGGGACCTATGAGAGGTTTTACAATTGGAAAGGAAAGCCCAGGGGAAGAGAATAGTTCCCTGGGGAATAGTGAACTGTGTTGAGTCACACAAGCCTTAAGAAAGGCCAGGGGAAGGAAGACATTCCCCCTGGTGAAGAGAACTTTGTGTTGTTGTGTTGCCATAGTCAGACAATTGCCAAGACAAGGAATTAGGGCAAGGGAGTCATTGCCCCTGGTTGTTGTGTTGTTGTGTTGCAGGAAACAGAGTGGATCCAGGGCAAGGGAAGCATTGCCTCTGGTTGTTGCGGAGCTTGTGTTATAGAGAAATATCTTAGAACTTTATGGAACTTTGTTTTACATTTAAGAACGTTGGGTTTGAAACTTGTGTTGTTTGGAGCTCTCTTGAAAAGGGGAACACAACCTGAAGAAGGAAGACATTCTTCCAGAAGTCTCCCATACTTAATTGGATCAACAGTTTATTCTTATGAGTCAAGAAGACCTCCTATTCTATATAATTTAGTTACCAGTGTGAGGGATAGAAATAGACTCTGGACATGTGACAGTGGACTATTTTTATTTATACAAAGATATCCTGACTGTTTCCTTAGTTATGGTTGAGGCAGGGAAATCCGTCATAGATATAGGGACTGGTAGGGTTTCCCTTGTTTCCTTTATAAATAACTGTGTATGCCAACCAATATTGCCCTACTGGTAACGAGTCCTACTTCTACACCATTAAATTGGTTGTTTGTGAAACTTGTGTTATAGTGAAATTTCTAAAGCACTTAACTTCGTTTTTACATTTAAGATCCTTGGGTTTGGAACTTCTGATGCTTGGAGCTCTCTTGAAGGGAAAACAACCCGAAGAAGGAAGACATTCTTCCAGAACAAGTCTCCCATACTTTGATTGGATCAACAGTTTATTTGTCTGAGTCAAGCAGACCACCTCTTCTATATAGTTAAGTTAATAGTGTGAGGGATAAAAAGAGGCTTTGGACTTTTGACAGTGGACTATTTAATTTAGACAAAGACATCTTAACCATTTTCTTAGTTTTGGTTGAGGCAGGGAAACCCATCATAGATGTAGTAACAGGTAGGGATTTTCCTTGTTTTCTTTTTAAATAAAAGTGTATGGCAACCAACATAAGCCCACTGTGTCAGAGGCCTACTTCTACACCCTTACATCAGTTATGATTACATCATCAGCTGGAGTTATATGACAGGTTTTTTTTACTAGCTATCTCTCTGACTTTGATTGATTCCAGAGGATTGAGCAGAGGTTTCAAATGAATATACTTTAACCTTGAAAGATTCTCTACATTTATGTTTTGTTGGATGCTGCATTGAAGCAAATATAAGCTGCAACCTCACCAAGCTGTTGCTTGAGTCATAGAAACCGTATAATTGTTCAATTTGGCAAATTTGGAATACACTTAATATTAATGGCCAATGAGTGGATTGTAATTGTAAGTATTATTAAATATACTTTTATCTTTCCAGTTAACATCAGATCGATAGAATTGTAGTAAATCTCTATATTGAAAGAGTTGCTGCGAGAACTGAGGTAGTGAGTTATTAATTACAGATATCAGCAAGTTGTTAAAGCTTCCTAATGTTGAATCAGACCAGCGGAATCTAGTTTTGCCATTGTCAATCTTTAAGGAGCCCTTAAGTTTGGTAGTTGGACTTGTTTTTAGTGAGCAAGGATGAGGCCATTTGAGTGTACGCATCTCATGATTGCTTTCACTTTGTGGTATAATTTGAAAGTGTTCAGCAATTGTGAACAATGTAGGGTCAACATACATATAATCAATAGTTGCTTTAAGAAGACTTCTTCTCCATGTGGGCTGTGAAGGGAATATCTCCAGGTAAGGCACCATTAGTCATGATCATGGGGATTTGTGCGCCATTCTGCCAGAAAATCCCTGTTTGACAAATGGGGATTTGCGGGCAGAATGGCGCACAAATCCCCATTTTTCGTCGCAAATAATTCCATGAATCAGCCTGTTAGTTGTAATATCCAGGCAATGTAAATTCAGATCACCTACCAGAATAATGTGAGATATTTTAGGTGCAAGATTAATGAGATCAAACAACGCATTCAGGTCCTTAACAAATTGATCATTGGATTACCACTAGGGTTCCAATATATGTTAATAAGAGCAATTTCAAGGTTTTTAAATTTAACCTTGGCCATTTGCATGAATAGGTTTGGAGCAGACCAAGGCTCAATTGTGACACCAGAGTACATTTTTGCTGCAATCATAAGGCCGGATATTGGTCTCCCCTTAGGGGCGCGCAATGATGGATGTAGCAATTTGTTATAATTATCTGAAGACGGGATTTCCATTAGCCACGTTTCCTGGAGCGTGACTATATCAAATGTATTTAACTGGCTTTTACTGTTACCCAGCAAGTGCATACATCCTCTGGTATTCCAACTAGCCAATGATAGTTGCTGAATTCCTATACGTGTGTCTAGTTAGGTCTTGATTTGGCAACATATACATGTTGATTGCTCCTTATAGGTATTCTGATTAGGTTTGACTTGGTCCATGTAATGGTGCAAAAATGTTTTAGACAAGGTCGAGTTTTGGTGAGAGTAAGACTCCTCAGTGTTGGAAGTTGCATAACCATTATTAATAGTAAATGGTATTTGAGCATCGTGAAATATTTGAAAACCTGATGCAAATAGTTCTGCTTTAGCTAGCCAAATAGTACTTAGAACTAATCTTGAGGAGATCCATAATCTTGATTCTGAGAGATTTTCTTCATTTAGGAATTCAATTTGATCAATATCTGTAGAACTCAGGTCTTCTACATTTGGAATATCTGCAAATATTGCCAAAATTCTGGACCTATTTAAATCATAACTGGGATGGGGCGCAGCTCGACATCTTATAATAAATTGACACTGATCTTTAATTTTAGTTTTGAAGGGATGACTCACGTGAGAATCAGTCCTTAGCCTAGCCAATCTCTTTACATATGTACGAGAAAAGGCTGGCGTAATCTGAGAAATTGCATGGGAATCAATTGCATGAGGTTTAATTTGCATTAGATCACAATCAACTGTATGTTTTATTGGCTCAGTTAAAGATTTTTGTGGCTTAGTAATGGGAACTAAGGATTGGGGAGCTATAAAGCTCTCAACAGCCTTTCTCAGTTCTGACTGACTAACTTCATGTCTATTGTGTTTATTTTCAGATGCAGTGCTAATGGGAACAGAAGTAAACATATGTTGACTGGAGGGGCAGGGATCATTTTGGGGTAACCGTAAACATACCTTATTTTGAACATCCTTGAGGCTCTGAGGTAATTCTGTGGCATCAGATATTTCAAGAGTGGCAGCCCTATTTTTTAAACCACTTAGATTAGGCTCAGAGACATCGGGAGCTAACTGAATTTTCTGTGAGGCCATACATTTATCCAGCTCCTTACAAATTTCAGCACGTCTAGCTTCCATATTATGAGAAAATAATTTTTGCACATTTATAACTGGATTTCCAGTATTATCATCACATTGCTGTTCAGCTGCTGCTGATATTAAAGCGTCAAGCGGGGCATAAGCTAGAGAAGATGTATTCTCCAATATTTTTAGAAACTTTCTTTGCTTACGTGATGTGCGAATATCTTTTTAAAATTGCATCAGAAGCTTAAATGGATTTTTTTTTGCCGATGTAATCGACTTAAAGAACTGCTTTGTTGCTAAATTTGTAACTTTCTGGGGCATTTTGGAGTTTTTAGTATTCCTTTCCTGATTCATTTGTTTTTCATTTTGTAATTTGTTTTTGGTTATTTCTTTTGTTTTTTAGTGTTGGCAAATTAATTTGGTCAGATGAAGTATGTTTTTGGTTATCAGTGTCAACAATACCAATGATTTATTCAAACATTCTAAAGGTGCAGCAGTCGGGCAATACTTGTGCATCAATGGTCGCATCAACCTGCACTTTCTCATTCAACTTGTTCATGTCTGCATGCACCAACTCTTCGTCATGCAACGGTTGTGCATTTGCTTTGTGCATTTCAGAGTTATGATGACTATTTTCAGGCTGCTTGCTGGCAGATTGCCAAGCAAGTATTTTATTTATTAGGATTGCCTGACCATCTAATTTGCAAGTAAGTGTTTCAAAAAGTTTTGCTAACGACATAATAGCCATATTCATGGCGCTTAGAGTGATTAATGGAGTAGAGGCAGATGGTATTACATAAGGCTTATGATCAGCAAGCTTGCGAGGAGTCGGGGCAGAAAAGGAGAACACCAGGAGGAGAACACCAGAGCAGAATGTTCTTTGGATGCGTTATTGAATAAAATTGGAGATTGAGAAAGGTTATGTATATGGTTATTATGAGACGAACATAAAGAAATCGAGTCAAGATCAATAGTTCTTTCATGGTTCAGCACATTTGAGTTTGCTGAGATAGGAGTAAGGGGGTATGCACAATTCAAAGAAATCTGATCATCTCGTTCAAACAATTTTGGCGTAGTGGGGGCCATTTGCAAGTCATTAGCAGCTACAACAGGTGTGGATAAAGACATCTGATTACTACTCACAGTGCCTATTTGAGGGTCAACAATTACACAAATAGATTTGTTATTTAACAGGTGATCACTTGGGGTACAAGTAAATCCGGCAGAAATGAAAGAATCCTTTGGAGCATCAACGTGCATAACATTGGAAGCAAAAGCTAAGGTGTTAGATTAAACAATTTCCAGTTTTTGAGCCGATATAGATGTTAAAGCAAGCTTTCCCTTATAAAAGGGTCTAATGTTGCATTTGTTTTTGTTTTTTTGGACAACTAGCCAATAAGGATTGAATGGCAGAGGGTGACGAGAATGCTCGCGCAACCCTGGAGGTTGATTTACGTGGAGTGCTGTCAGCGTTTTTACAAGGACCACTGCCCGCTCAGAGTGTGTTCAGAGCCGGCGTGTTAGACTTCAAGGTGTACAGGCTTCTCAGCATTAAGGCAACATACTTACTTAAATTAGAAGAAACGTGCGTGTGAGGAAGTACTGGGAGTAACCGCTCTCCGCTGCTATGCAGCAAAGCGGCAATGCAGTACTTCCGGTACTTCGCTCGGTGCGCGCGCACTGGTGCATGTGGGTGATGGCAATTGTAGTTTTTGGCCAAATGGGGGCGGGGCTTAACAATAATTGCAACAATATTGATCTAAAAAGGACAAATACAATAAAATATGATTTAGTAATACAATCCAAGTGACTACCAGTGAGTTCAGTACACTTCTGCAGTATATTAGAGTGATTTCAGGGAGAATGCATAGCGCCAATGCAAAGCAATTCACAGAGTAAGTCCAGAAGGCAAAGTTCCAATGGGTCAAAGCAGTACTGTCGGTACTTCACTCGGTGCGTGCGCGCTAGTGCGCGCAGGTGGTGGCAATTTTAGTGTTCGACAAAATGGGGCGGGGCTTAACAATAAATGCAACAATATTGATTGCCACTGCAAAGCAATTCACAGAGTAAGTCCAGAAGGCAGAATTCAAACGTGGCAAAGTGGTACTTCTACAACAGAGATATCCACTATGATTCCCTTCTAGGATCACTGATATTTGTTTGCTGTTATACCCAGTAGAGAACAAGTAACAGATACCAACTGGGTCAGTATACATTTTAAAAATTGCAATGTTGGTCAGACAGTGCATTTTAAGTTGTACCAGAAAAGAAGGGTTTCTAATGTAAACATATTAATTCACAGGTCATGTTGTACCCCTGCTTGACAAACACCTACAAGGTATGCATATTGTGGATTTATTTTTTATTGCACATAATGTAGTACATTAGAAGTACATATTAAAGACATTTTTCTACATTTTTTTCAACAGTCTGTATCGTAACAATAACCAGGCATGATAAAGGCAAGCACCTTTGAAACATGTATACAGCCATTATGTTTAAGAGATGTAGATTTCAATACTGTAACAACATCTATGTACAGATCACCTTCACACACATGTCCCTGAAGATGGATTGTAATATACATAAACATTGCACAGCATATCAAGGACATTGATTTTAATGTTTTTATTGAATTGTATCAATCTGAAGCAGTAGTTACTGCATCGTTTCACCGAGTTCATGACAAACACTTGCCAGGCAATTTGTGTGTTGGCTAGCCACATAATAACACATATCATGCTTAGTTAATCACAGATGCCCACAATAGAATACCAAGCTACAGTACGAAATAGCTAGACTGTCTGCACCAAATGCAAGTCTAACTATTGTGGCAGATCGGAAGAAGGAATCGGAGACCTTGAGGACATGTTACCTTTTCTTTCCCTATTACTAAGGGATCGCCCTGCCCTATCTAACTTAACTAAGGGTGATCATCTTTCATCAGGAGTTCAAAGCAGTCCCATACCTGACTCTACCGGACCCTACCACTAATATGAACAACTCAAAATAGGCCAAGAGAATGCCTCTCTTCTCCTGGTTGTGGTTCTTCTTCTTCTCTTCTTCTGTAGCGATTTTCTCTATACCTCTATATCTTCACACCTGTGGTCATTGATACTCAGTGTCACATAGGATTCTTAGTTACCTCCCCTGATGGTCTCTTGTGTTTCCTTCATATGGTTATGTAGCTTATACGTTTGAGTCTTGCATTCTCTTTATTGCCAACTTTACAACAAATTTCCTTAAAGTAGTTTCTCACACTCAAGACTTCACTTGCATGTCTCTTATATGCTTGAAAGTTCACAAACTCTAGGTTTTATATGACCTGTCCAAACTGTGAGTCTCTCTCTCCTGGGCGCGTGGTATTAGATTCTCTCTTTTATGATTTAATTTGCTTGACATTTTGATTTCACAAGACTTGGATTCAATTGCAGTGGGCACTTTTCTCCCTGTAAGCCTCACAACCTGGGGGCTGCTCCCTTCCTCCCAGGGTATTCGTTTCCACGTCTTGTCTGTTTCCCATACAGGGTTGTTCGTCACACTCTGTATTGAATGCAGATAATCGCAATTCTGTTTACTTAACATTTATTTTTCATAATTGGGACTTTGAGAGTTTTCTTCCCTGCCCGGTTTCCTCCCACCACCCCTGTTCTCCCCGTTATCTTTTCTAACACTGGGGAACCTCGCTGGTCTCGGTGTGCACTCTGGTGCTCGACTTCTCTTCTGCTCTTCTCTCTGCCTGGCTTTACCAGCATAGCGTTCTACAGACATGGAGTGCAGGTAACTAACTGAATTTGCTTCTACCGTGGTCTCAGCATCATCCATTGGGTACCTCACTCACCACGAATCAGCCGTAGCCATGCCACCACCTTACACAGCCCTTAGGTCCCCATTTTGGCAATGGTTCTCCCGCTGCAGGATTTGTCTGCTCTCTGGTGTCTCTCTCTGGCATTCCTTGCCTTTCCAAAAGTGACATGCTCTGCAGCTTTGCTCTGCTCCACCTCTCCCAGGCGTAACCACATAAAGGGGGGGATACCATACTCTCTATGCTCACAAAGGTTACTCGTCCCAGTTAAATGGACATCTCCTTTTAAAGAGACATCTCACCATTCTGCATATGACTGTTTCATTCCCACATTGCCTAAAGCCAAACATAAGTATGACAGATTGATCTTCATTGCAGGCAGTCCTATTTATGCAGCCATGGTGTTGGGTTGCTCCTCAGAATGGGAGCCGTCCCCTAATGGGGAGTCACTCCCATTGAGGTCCCACTTGCCCATACCCGTAGGGAATGTCTTGCAGAGCCGGCTCACCTCCCTAGCCTCAAAGGTCGTGGCTACTCCATGGGGAGAAGGGACAAATACCATTGATTCATCCCATACCCTTCCCCTTACGGTTTTGGCTTACTCATCTTTGTGTTGAAGATATGTCCTTAATTTTTTAGGTTGGACTGAGATTTTGTTTTCCTTGGGCTTGTAGATATAGTTTGGGCAGTTTGCTGCCTGTTGGAGATATTCTTTCCCCAGTTCCAGATGTATGTTTCCAGGAAATGGATCAAAGAACCCAAGATAGCAGAGGGGAGTACTTCTCTGCAAGATTTTGACATACTGGAGGTCTTAAAAGTTCTGAAAAAGTCAGGATGTTGGTACCAATGATTACTTCCTCAGGGAAACTGGGTACCATAGAAGTCCTTATCATTATAATTTGACCTCTGACTTTTACCGGCAGAGAGACTTTGGGATAGCTTTCCACATCGCCTTGGACATATATGATTCTTACAACTTGACCGCCCTGGAGTTCTTCAGGATACAATAGGTCATCTTGTATGGTAATTTGTTTGCTCCTTAAATCATTCAAGGCTTTGGCCCATACTCCATTGACTTGTACAGGTTCATGCGTCTGCAGAGCCTGTGAGGTACAATAGCGTACCTCATTTTTATCTGGTTCTTCCTCTTCCTCCCCTTCTTCCCTGTCCCACTTTTCTGCTGTTAGCCAGCCCACATCTATCAGTTCCTCTGTGAGGCTTTTAGAGCAGAACCTTGCAAGATGTCCCTTTTCTCCACACGAGAAACGAACAGGAGGAATCGAAAAGAGTGTTTTGACTCGCCGGTTTCCTCTCTCTTTTTCTAGGAAGTTGTAGCATTGTTATTCTCTCATTTCTAGGGGCTTATTCATGGGGTATGAACATAGGAGATGGTTTAAAGACCCTTTTTGGTTCTATCATTTTATTGGTGTGTTTAAGACCTTTAGCAGATACTGAAGGGGCCTGGGTTATCTGGATCGGAGTCTCAAGGGAGGGTTGAGGCTGCAGTAATATACTTCTCTGCAGCGACAAGGGCAGGGCACTGATACATTGTTCTAAAGCTAGAACCCAGGGAAATACTGCTTGACCTGGGTTTGCTGTTGACAGTTTCTGTTTGGATAACAACAGGATACGCCAAAGGGGGATCAAGGCCATTCCGCTCCTGCTATATGCAGATGTTGTAGCTCTACTCGATTGTATGGTAATAACAATCCATAAACCTCTAGATACATTTTGACATTTTGTAATCACTGTCTTTGCAAGAAGGCATCAGCAGGCTTCTGTGCTTTATTAGGAAGCTTGGGGGCAGTTCCCTGCACATTTCCCTGATTTCTATCAATGGATGCCTGTCCCTCGTCTGTGTGGGATGCTGAGGTCTGGGCTGTACAAAACATGCCACGGTGACTGTAGCTGATCATTTCTTCCTTGGAAGTGGTGTTAGGGTCTAGTGGCATTTTTACATGCAAGATTTCACAACCACCAATACCCACTGAAACAATGCTGTGTATGTTAAGATATTTACGAAATATTCGTGCAACTCCACCTCCCTTCCCCAGTGGTCTGTCTGCTCTCAGAATGGTATAATCCTGGGGGATAGCTAGCATCAAAGCTGGTCCAGCCGCATCATGTCACCAAGATTCAGTCAGGGCACATACCTCGATTTCATACCCAAGAAGAAGATTCTGCTTTAAACATGATCTAGTGTTCAATAATGCTGCTTTAACATCTGTTATCTGTGTTCTTTGGTCAAGGAACCTAGTACTTCTAACAGAGCTAAAGTCCAACTCTTTAGAAATGGCAGGAAGAGCTGATAGATGTTGGGTCCGCTTTACCACAGAATTTAAGTTACTGGCAGGGCAAAGGGACAGAATTTCATATGTCCGCATTACGTCAGCCACTCAACTACTTCTAGAAGAGGATGGTAGAAGGGGCTCCGGCATTGTAGAATGCATGTAGGAGCAGATAGGTGACGGAAGTGAAGGAGGGAGGCGCAACCCTCTGCTACCCGTTGCGAACTGGCAGAATCCGGCCTCAGTTTATGCGCAGCGCTAACATGCCGCCGGGGTAGCTACATTGCAGCGAGGCTGCTGGGAGATGTCGTTTTCAAGAACTACACACAACACCAGGTCAGAATGTAAAAACCTTCAGTGAATAATTTACAAATCTAGATGTTACAGAGAGCAATATAGTTCAACTAGCTCGTACACAGTATTTAAGCAAGCAGTGTCAAAAGCTAAATATGCACCCAATTATCAAAGACAATCAAACAGAGAGTTATGCGTTCACTAGCAGTCAAATCAGTCAACTATGACCAAAAAAACAGACATCTTAAGGGAAAGGAGGTGTCTGTGTTTTACATATATATGTAAAAGTAGGATAGTCCATTTGAGTCAAGTCACACATTCCACAGAACCACCTAGTACCCATCGCTGGAAGTTCACCTCCAGTTCTGAACCACAACAGCAAGGCATTGTGGGTATGCAAATTAACCCAAATGAAAACATGTTCTCCAGGAAATTGACTTTGAGGGCAGTGCTACTTTACACATACATGAATCAACCCAAGCCAGACATTTTGCAAGGCTGTTGGGAAACTATGTACCTGGTTTCACCCATATTAGAGATCATCAGTGCAGTATAGTTCTGACATCCTTTTTGTTGGAGCATTGGGCCATGTTTTAAAAACACTAAGAAAGTTATGGTGGGTTTAAACAAGTTTGAAAAAGAAACCTTTCACCTGAAACGTGAAAGTAGTATAGTCCATTTGAGCCAAGTCACACATTTCCCAACGTCACCTAGTAGCCATCACTGGAAGATCACCTCCAGTTCTGAGACACAACATCAAGGCATTGTGGGCATGCACATTAGCCAAATGTAAACCTTTTCTCCAGGAAATTGTCTTTCTCTTAGAGGGTAGTGCTACTTTATAAATAGCTTAATAAACCCTAATCAACCCACGGCAGATATTTTGCAAGGCTGTCAGGCCAACTACATACCTGGTTTCACCCTTATTAGGGATCATCAGTGCAGTATATATATGTGTTGCAAACACAGCTATCAAAACAAGAACATATTTAATTCCAATAGCTTGGCAAATTGGCTCTTTTTGAAATTGAACATATTTATTTCTAATGATCACTCCCAGTAATTACTGTATTGATACTTAGAACGTTACACTTAGCTTACAGAGCAAAGAACAGTATCAAAACCGAGAATAACCATATAAAGTAGTGTATACAGTATTTTCTGAAGAAGGTTATATTTCCAAGATGGAAAGTCTGTTGTATTCCTATTGTACCCATTGAACCAGGGGAAAAGGACAGATATTACCAGTGAGGGGTCTATAAAAAGCAGTTTGAAAACATAAGAATGACCAGAGTTCTTGAAATGTGTGAAATATGTACACAATGCACACTTGGCTTGGCACTTATTTAATGGTTCACTACACTCACTCTTGCATTAAAATGTGTATAACATTTAAGTATTTGAATTGATTCGATAGCTTCAATATTTCGATGTGAAGAAAAAATGGCTGCGACATCTGTCACTGCAAGGGCCGGTCGATAATTGTGCACATACTCGGTTCCCAATGCGCACGCAACCTAAGAGTAGTGTACATCTTGTAACCATAGAATCATTTTAATAATTGTATAATCCAATTTCAACATACAAATGCTTTGTGTGTGACTTGCTGTCAGAGAAACACAAAACATTTCAATGACCTCATTTCCATACAGACAAACATGAATATGGTTGTTAGGGAAAGATTAATATTGTTAGGGATAACATGGAGGGAAAAGGTAAGTGAAGGAAGAAGAGGACAAGCAAAGGGTCCTACAGGTATCTTGAAACCTGAATTTGGACATTCAGAAAAAAAATCTGTAAATAAAAATGGAAAAGTCGCAGAAATGGGCAGTTCACTATTGTGACATGACATTGCTTGCATTATTTCCAGCCTTCTGGACGAATGTGTTGTCAATAGGCCATCAGACGAAGTGTTGTTCCATGTTTGAAACAAATGTGTAAAGTGTGCATTCATGTTAAGCTACTCTGTTAAGCATGTATTTAATGTTCATAAAAACCTTTTTCTATTCCATCTGGGCAAAGGTCGGTTTTGGATAACAATCAGATTCATTTTGATCTATTTCATAGAACCGGACCGCACAGGAACATGAGACATATCCATTCACATGCAATGTTAATCCATTAAATGTATAAATTCCAACCATACATTCTAGATGGTAGGCGACTGTGTAAATATTAAATTATTGTCATTTATTTTTTAATATTAATGAATTACAAACTCACTTGTTTATTGCTTGAATTCATTGTATATTATTATATGTTACCAAACCCCTGTTTATTCGATGGATATGAATAACTTGTCCCAAAGAAGGCTAGGCCATTGTTAAAGGCAATTTAAGCCAAAGCTTTAGTCAACCACTGCCATCATTGGAGTTGTTGGTGAATATCATTTAAAGGAAATTCAATTGGTACCTTGTGCACTACATTTTCACGTTAAAGTATTCTGTGCTTACACACATGCATCACTTTGGCCATGTTGTCTACTGTATGTCAAATGGACCTTGATTAATTTGGTACTGTTGAAGTAATTGTACAGTGTACCTGTGTTCAGGTTGTCCTCCCCTTGAGAGTGTTTTTGTTCTTCCTAGCTACGGCCACATCGGGGTGTGTCTAATTCAAATTGTCTTCATTTAATTGGTTATTAATTTTATGTATATTACATATTTCATATATTTATTCTATATTGTTCTCAGTCCTTTCTATGAATTTGCGTGTAAAGGAATTATGTGAATAGTGTATAGCAACCAGGTCGAAAACAAATGTAATACTTGAACTGAGCAAATCTTTATTGCGATGTGCTGTTAAATTATGCTTGCTGGCATTGTGTTTCTTTCTGTATGCTTTGCCAGTCTCATTCGTTTTAGGCAGTAGCCCAGGCCTACCGCGACTTGTTGTAGCATCCCTCTTTGGTTTCATACCCACATCTCTTGGTTTTGTTCTCATTTAAGATGGATTAAAGGCTGTACAATTTTATGGGCATAAACAGGAATGAACATAGGCCTTAATATTGGTAGGGATAACATGGAAGGAAATGGTAAGTGAAGGAAGAAGAGGACAGGAAGGAACATAGGCCTTAATATTGTTAGGGATAACATGGAGGGAAATGGTAAGTGAAGGAAGAAGAGGACAGGAAGGAACATAGGCCTTTATATTGTTAGGGATAACATGGAAGGAAATGGTAAGTGAACGAAGAAGAGGACAGGAAGGAACATAGGCCTTTATATTGTTAGGGATAACATGGAGGGAAATGGTAAGTGAAGGAAGAAGAGGACAGGAAGGAACATAGGCCTTTATATTGTTAGGGATAACATGGAAGGAAATGGTAAGTGAAGGAAGAAGAGGACAGGAAGGAACATAGGCCTTTATATTGTTAGGGATAACATGGAAGGAAATGGTAAGTGAAGGAAGAAGAGGACAGGAAGGAACATAGGCCTTTATATTGTTAGGGATAACATGGAGGGAAATGGTAAGTGAAGGAAGAAGAGGACAGGAAGGAACATAGGCCTTTATATTGTTAGGGATAACATGGAGGGAAATGGTAAGTGAAGGAAGAAGAGGACAGGAAGGAACATAGGCCTTTATATTGTTAGGGATAACATGGAGGGAAATGGTAAGTGAAGGAAGAAGAGGACAGGAAGGAACATAGGCCTTTATATTGTTAGGGATAACATGGAGGGAAATGGTAAGTGAAGGAAGAAGAGGACAGGAAGGAACATAGGCCTTTATATTGTTAGGGATAACATGGAGGGAAATGGTAAGTGAAGGAAGAAGAGGACAGGAAGGAACATAGGCCTTTATATTGTTAGGGATAACATGGAAGGAAATGGTAAGAGAAGGAAGAAGAGGACAGGAAGGAACATAGGCCTTAATATTGTTAGGGATAACATGGAGGGAAATGGTAAGTGAAGGAAGAAGAGGACAGGAAGGAACATAGGCCTTTATATTGTTAGGGATAACATGGAGGGAAATGGTAAGTGAAGGAAGAAGAGGACAGGAAGGAACATAGGCTTTTATATTGTTAGGGATAACATGGAGGGAAATGGTAAGTGAAGGAAGAAGAGGACAGGAAGGAACATAGGCCTTTATATTGTTAGGGATAACATGGAGGGAAATGGTAAGTGAAGGAAGAAGAGGACAGGAAGGAACATAGGCCTTTGTATTGTTAGGGATAACATGGAGGGAAATGGTAAGTGAAGGAAGAAGAGGACAGGAAGGAACATAGGCCTTTATATTGTTAGGGATAACATGGAAGGAAATGGTAAGAGAAGGAAGAAGAGGACAGGAAGGAACATAGGCCTTAATATTGTTAGGGATAACATGGAGGGAAATGGTAAGTGAAGGAAGAAGAGGACAGGAAGGAACATAGGCCTTTATATTGTTAGGGATAACATGGAGGGAAATGGTAAGTGAAGGAAGAAGAGGACAGGAAGGAACATAGGCCTTTATATTGTTAGGGATAACATGGAGAGAAATGGTAAGTGAAGGAAGAAGAGGACAAGCAAAGGGTCCTGTATGTATCTCGAACCCTCAATTTGGACATTCAGAAAAATAATGCTGTAAATAAAAATTGAAAAGTCGCAGAAATGGGCAGTTCACTATTGTGACATGACATTGCTTTGCAGTCTGCAAATGACAGGAATCCACCTGGCAATACTGTCATTTGCAGACTGCAACATATTTATATTGGCATCGCTCGTACATTAGCAGTTTCCAAGGCAAAAGTAACTTCTCCCAAGACTCAGCTGCATTTCTAATATTGCGCTTGACGATTTTAGCACTGGGGTTCTTTTTCTGTAAAAAGAACACATGAAAATACAATTTAAAACAATAGCTACAGCTGCAAAAAAAAAGAAACACATTTCAATAAAAGATTATAATCATAGGTTGAGTACAAAAAGGCACAGTTATTGGCAATGCAAATGAGTTTACAAAAAAAGATTCTCCGCCTATTCCATGCTCTACAGGGACCACAAATACACACATTTCTCTGTGTGCGGCTTTACACAAAACCACAGCATCAATAATCATCCGAACGTTCAAAAGTTCAACTTAACAAGCCATATTCGACGGATAGCATTCGGCTGGTAAAACCAGAATATAAAATGGTACACATCCTCAGGGGAGGTCTGGCACATCAGACATAATTTAGAGTTGAAATTATTCCAATTATATGTGAAACTCGTTAAAGGCAAAATTCACAAGCGAAATTTGGCATATAAGATCCTCTGACTATTAAAGATTGGGGCATCCACTGCGGAATGAAGATTACCACTGCTCTAGCACAGGGAGTCTTGATTCTATTAACGACAGAGAGGCGACCATTATGTATTATGCTTCAACTTCTTTTATTTCTACTCTTCCAGCAGATTTAAATCTTCATATTATTTTTTAAAAATCTTTCTTTTTCTTTTTTTTTTTTACTTCTAAACAGAAAAACACTCCAAAACTTCACATCCCATGGACCCCAGTGACTCTGGTAGTCCCATGTCCATATCCTGTGCTTGGGTCCCATGAGCCACTTCCCGCCCAGGTCCTTTCCTCTTCTTTGATGCCTTCCAAACTGACATCTGGTGCCAACGCCAACACTCTCCAAACCGAAGGAACTAACATGCTGCTATTGGCGGCACCTGAACTGATACTATCTGACCAGGGGTACTCTTCCGGCCAACGCTAACCATTCCGACAGCAATACTTTGTCTGCCTACCCTCATATTCTCAGCCAGTCTCCTGTCAGAGAAAATATGCATATGGGAGGGTAATATGATGCAACATAGCATACATAAATGACATGTGTTATTTCAGAACCAGATATGAATGCCTTACGTCACTGGGCGGATTAATGCTCACCTCCGTGTCAAATAGAATCAAGACTCCCTGTGCTACAGCAGGGGTAATCTTCATTCTATGTCAAGACTGGAGGCGAGCATTATGCTTGTTCAAAGCTATTCATTACTGCCGCTGCCGCACTCGATATCGGCTTTAAGTAAACGGTCTTAAAAGTGATATCGCTGGAACAATCAACTGCTTTCAAGACGTCTTGGAGACTAGCTCTGGCCCCAAAAGCTTTGGAAGCCATGGTGCCATTAACGGAATTCGTCTGAATCGCATCACATTTATGCCTGCCAGGGACATGACTTCTCCTACCCATCAGGCCGCAGCCACCGCCTTAAACAGCTTCCTGCGCATGATTAGCAATTGTGACACTCCTGCAGGCCTCACCTCATCTGTCCTTGCTTTATATTCCTTGATACAGTTGGCAACGCACAACTTAGGCTGTTCTAGGAAATAGGGTGATGAGACAACTGAAGAGTGACACTTAGCCCTTTCTGCGATGGAAAAGTCCACTCGATCCGGACCAAAGAATTTCCTTTCCAACTCGAGGGCTTTCACATATAACACTCTCCTACAGGACACTAAGCACAACAGCATTGCTAAATTCCCTGTAAGCTGATGGTCCAATTAATTCCTGATATTGCTGGTGTGTAGACACCTACGGTTTGGAATGCTTTCCCACCTCTGGCTAGGGATGTTCGAAAATTGAGCGCTCGCACTAAAGAGGCTGAAACGGGCTGAAGGTTGCACTGGCTGCACAATAAGCACCATCTTCCCCATGCTGCCTCTTAAATCTTGAGCGCAGTGGGGGCCCAGGATTGTTTGATAAACTCTGCAGATGGTTCTGAAATGCCTTACAAGCTACATCTGCTCCCGATACCCTACACGCTTGTAGCAGTATTTGCACCATCTTCACCAGAGGATGATCATTCCTGATGGGAGGAAGCAATCACAGGAAATCCAAACAATGTTGCCTCAGAACTCAAAACCATGCTTGCGACTTCCAGTTTGGGGCTAATATGACCACTTCTGCTCTCTCTCTCCTGATCTTCGCTAAGACTATTGCTAGCATCATGAAGGGGGGAAGGCATAGTGCACTACGCTCGACCATGCTTGAAGAAAAGCGTCCACACCTTGTGCTTCTGGGAACTGTTTCTTCAACCTGGATGCAAATAGGTCAGTGTCTAGGGGACCCCAGAGGGCTGCAATTCATCACCTCTCTGTGTTGCATCCAGTCGATGGAATCATGCCAGTAGCGAGAGTTCCAATCTGCCACCATGTTCTGCACGAATGTGAGGTACTCCGCTGAAGTCCTTGATCAGCTCTACTAGCATTCGCAACCGAGTGCCCCCCAGGTGATTGATGTATCGGACATTCTGCTCAGGATGTTGTCCATCCTGAGCAGAATGCAACACTCTGCTTTGCCCTTGGTGAAGGCTTTTATCGTGAAAGAGCCTGCAAGCAGCTCTAAGCAATTGATGTGGAGGGACAGCTCCTCCTGCAACCATCTGTCACCCATCTTGGGAGCAGGCAGCTCCAGAGTTGCTCTCGTTGTATTTACTATAAACCCCAGAAAATCCAGGTGTTGTGAGGGGACTAGCTCTCCCAATTTATCAGAAAATCTAGGGAGGACAGAAACTTTGATTCCCACTGTATCTGATTGACAAGTACTTGCGTGTCCACTAGTATGATATGATATGGCATTTATAACGTGCCTATACACAAGTGTTTCAAGGCGCGACGAGGCAAGGGAGGGGGAACAGAGTGAAGACAGACAACGATCTTAGTAGGCCAGGTGTCATTCAGATCGCGCAAGTGCAAGGGAAGGGGGAGGGGAAAGTGCAGTAAATGGGATAATAAACAAGATAAATAAAAGAAAGGAAAGTGCGGTACATGGGATAATAAATAAACAAGATGAATAAAAGAATGGCCAGCAGGTGGCAAGTGCAGGGTGAGTGCAGACAAAGTTCTGGTGAGGGGACTGTAGGGATACAGACGACAGTCCCCAGGTGCAGGGGTTTCCAGGGAGGCAGTGAAGGCGTGCAGCTGGCAGGGCTTGTGCCCGAGATCAGAAGGGTGGCCAGGTAACCAGTGCAGTCTCAGTATAAGCCAGGAATTCAGCAGAGGAGAGCGAGAGAGCAAGCAGAAGCAAAGAGGAGGGTTTTGAGGTGCTTCACGAACCAAAGGTGGTTCTCCTCAAGTTTCAGGGAGACCAGGAGGCTGTTCCAGAGGGGGGCCCCAGCCGAAGAGAGTGATCTAAAACCCACTCGTTGCTTGGAAAAGCGACTGACCCTGAGGGAGTTGGTGGAGAATGAGCTCGAGAAGGAAGATATTTAGGAAGATATTTAGTATGAGGATATCATTCAAATACACGATCATGCAGATACCTCTTTAGCGCATGGTCGCTGCTACCGATCTCATGACCTTCGTGAAGGCCCAGGGCGCTGATGCTATTCCGAATGGGGGGCATTTGAATTGCCATATCTGGTTGTTCAAAAGGAAACTGATGTATCTGTGGTGTTCACTGGCAATAGGAATTGTCAGGTAGGCATCCTTCAAATCCAACCTTACCAGCCAGTCTCCTTTTCAGGGAATGTCTCGGAGGTTGTGTACTCCCTCCAGCTTGAAGTGCCTGTAAACCAGCCACCCGTTGAGTTCCTTCAGGTTGATAACTGGTCTCACTTTCTCTTCCATATGCACCAGGAACATGTTGCTTATGAAGGCTGTCGATGCCTTGTTTCTGCGTTCTATGGAGCCTTTGCTCGCTAGTTGCGTTAACTCTCTTTCTAGGAGATCGCATTCTTCACTTGCCTGTGTTAACTGTTTGGCATGGTTCGCTGCACTGGTGGTGCCACAAAATCCAGCTGAAAACCTGGGCCACATCACGACCTCATCAGTAACCATTAAATTCGGCGGTAGCGCTATTACCGCCGGATTTAAGGGTCCGCCGAATCAGGGCCTCGGCGGATTTCAACCCAGCTCTGAGCTGGTATGAAATCCGCAGAGAATTCGCGCTCATTCCGCCGGCGGGAAATCCGCCGGCGGTATGAGCATGAAATTTCTCCATTGAGCCAAATGGGGAATGGGGCATTCCCGAATGGGCTCAATGGGTTATGGGGACTTCCAAGACCGCCCAACTCACGATCCCGCGCTATTAGCGCCGGGGGCTATGGCGGTCGCGCTAATAGCCCCCACGCTAATATCGCCGGTGTTACCGCCGAGGTCGTGATGAGGCCCACTGTCTGTCTCAGTCATGAGTCGCCTGAAAGCATTTGCCAATTTGCTAAGCATAACAGTGTCCTGTCCCCTACTGGGGGGAAGGTAAATGCACTTCTCACCGGATTGTGTTCCTGGGTAACGGTAACAGCTTTGTCCTCTGCGTGCTCGCTTGCTGTGTCCTCCTGCTGGGAAGAACGCATCTTGCTGCCGGGAAACCCAATGGTGGGCTCTTGGGTTCTGAGGCCTTCTCTGCAAATGGAAACAATTGGATGCAGGACCTCTGTTGTGACCAGTCCAGGTAAAAACTCTTGATGGGAAAATCTTTTTGATTGATGTTTGTGCTTTCTCGAGGGCTGTATATGTGCCCACAAATCTTCACCAAATAAAAGTACTTGAGTGGCCTCATCAGCTTCATAGGATGCCTGGTCTCCTACTTTCGAATCTATTTTCAACAGTAGTCCTCTTCTCCTTTTGAATGAAAGGGCACAATTTGCATTTCTAGGAGGCACTCAGCTCTTTGTGCCCAATTGGCTAGGGTGCCTGGGTCCATCGGCTCCCCAGTATCCTTCGCCCTTTCTGCTAGGTCCATGATCTTAGCTATGGGACTCGCCTTGTCTTAGACCTTCTCCTGGCAACCCTTCCTGGCTCAGTCCATGCCCTTTCTAAGATCTCTGGAAGCCTTGGATATGACTGTGATCATTTTTGGATCTAATTCCGGTGTTTCCATCACTTTTCTGGGTAATTCTGGCCTGGGAGACTCTGACCACATTTGTAATCTCACGTCTTGCTTAGCCTTTGGGTCATATATGTTGCCACTCTCGGTGACATCAGCCAGTCATTGGATCTTGGATGCACTATTGATTCAGGGTAAAAAATGTCAGTAAATTCTACTCGATGCTCCTCGAAATGCTTCTCTTCACATTTTCTCTTCCCACTCTTAATTTCCAGGAGGCTATAGAGACGGACGCCACCGACACCGAGGGGTAGGGGAAACTTGCCAATGACAGAATGCGCCCTACTCCAAAATTGTAGTCCAGGAAACACAAAAACTGAGTCAAAGTGTATCTAGTAATAGCCCTACCTCTGCTTATCTCACGGCCAGTCAGTACTTCTTGCGTGCCTAGTATCTTATGTAGCCTAGGTCTCATCCCCTCATTCCCTGTGTGACGAACAGATATTCAGCTGTTTGGGGAACTGTATCGCATTGCAACTGCCAAAACCCAAAGATTCTTACACTCTGTTATCCATCGGGCACTAACACGATAAATGAAGGTCCCACAGTAGCTTGACGAAACTGTGAAATGTGAAAGCAGTGTTACATTGCATGTCAATCATAACAATTGTACTATTTTTTTTTTTAAAACGGACAAAGAGGATAGATTTCAAAAGAGAAATTTCATACTTTATATGGACACTTTATAAAAACATTTTTGGCAAAAATAAAAACAGATGGTAATCATTTGTACCGGGATTTGAACTGTTCAACAAGCTCTACTTTGGGTGGACATGGCACGTTGGCAATGTTTTGTGGCAATGTATGTGCGTGCTGAACAGATTTGCGCGCAATTCCATGATTATGCATATCTATGACATTAATAAGATATTTAACAAAATCGAATTCCATTTCCTCATATACGGGTTTGACCACTCATTTTTTGCTTCTTTTCGTAAAGGCCATAGCGAAGCATCCCTAAGTTTCCTGCAGTCCTAGATTGTTCACGGCATACATTCTCTTTATGCACTAATACTGCTAGTAATGTCCTATATTTCATCCCTCCGATACCGAAATGCAATCTCTTTGGCCTGTACTTTAGGCACATATTGTGGAACACCTCCAAATCTCCTGTGTGAAAGAATTCTGTGAGTCCCTTCAGTTCTCTTTATAGAGTTTTATCAAACACAATCTTCTCAAGGGCTTTGTGTGGAGATGAAGATGGAATCAACCACTTCTTCTTCCGTGCCTGCTTCGGGGACAAAGGGCCATGTTCACATTGGTGGAAATGTTGGTTTTCTGTCCAGTGGTGAATGTTGGAACAGTGGTGCATTAGTGACCGCCATTTCTCCAGTAGACTTTCCACAGACCCATCACATGTTTTGGAGCTCCACCAAAGATGGTTGCTGAAAGACTGGGACCACTGTGAAATACTTTCCAAACCTTTTTTTTTTCCTGCAGCTGAGATTTTTTTATTGATTGATTTGGCTACATGCCATACATCAAATTGATGTTTAATATATGGAAACTGCGCTCTCATTGTCTTGGCTATTGAAACGTGTCTGTCCGTGGCTATGAGGTCGATTTGCATTCCCCTCGATTGTAGATCTTCCAGTGATTTTATAAAACCAAGTTTCTCCATGGCAACTGAGGATGTACATTCGGACACCAGCACGACCACCAAACTCACAATTTTCTTACTTTCCATGTCCTGAAATTGGTATGTGCAGTACTTAGTAGAAAGTCCGGGGCTGTCACACTGTCCATCGCCAGCTAGCCTGAACCGTTTGTCAGAGAATGTCCTTTGAATAGACAATTGTTCAATTTTCCAAGCTTCACTAATGGCAGGGAATAGATAATCACGGTGATATTTGTAGTACTGCGTTTTAGAAATGAAATGGAGTCCCACAAACTGACAGAATCTGGATAAATTCCTGAAACTAGAGCCACTGAAAAGAAAAGCTGCTGCACAAAGTAGATTGCCAGCTGGCAGTTTCCCCAGCTTCGGTTGAGCGGACCATGAAAATGTTTTATGTAACATTTCACAGGTGGCATGTATTTTGAGGTTACTGCCTTGTGTTAGACGAGTCACATTCACCAATGGCTTCCCACATACTTCCCCTCTCACTGAATGCACACATTTCAGCATCTTTATCATGTCCATCAAGCTGCTGTCGAATGCTATGTATTTGGCCTCCTTTATTAGACTGTCATCCTGCATTAATGTTGTTTCGCACTGAACCGTTGTGGACATATCGGCCAAACTGGACATACCATAGTTGAGATCTTTGTCTAGTTTGTCGGTCAATTGTGTTGATGCTTTTTGGGTGGCATTTTTTTGGTGGGTGTCGATTGTGTCAAGTGCTCTGCAACTAATGTAAAAGTATCTTCTATACATTCAGTTTCATCTTCATCTGGTGGAGCAGTCGCATTGTAGCAATGATCCAAAAACACTTTTCTGGATTCGCCGGTCACATTAAATTCATTTTCTGGCCATTGGACAAAGGCACCTCGATTCTGAACACGCTGCGCCTCAATTCATAGTTCCTCCATGGTGAAAACAGTTTGGCAAGCAGCATCTCTCATTTGTGTCGCTGTCTGTGTCTGCATAGTCCGTACTCCATCGGAGGACAGATAGGAAAAAGGATGTTCAATGTAAATCCAACATACAGTATCATACAATTTACATTAAAAAAAGCATATAATGAAGGCCTCAGCACAAAACAATTGCTAAAAATAGAAACTGTTTATAAATAACCTTATTTTTCTTTCTTTTCGTTGAAACCTTCTTTACTCTAGCATCACCGACAGCAAGCTGGTGCACCAACTCGGATCAATGTGCCTCCCATTCAATATACGGATCTTGTATACATTCTTAGAAAAGAGTATGCAGTTAAAATAAGTCATTTGTATTACAAATAAAATTAGACTGACTTTCTTTCATTAGAGGGTACTGTCAGTACGCATACCTATGGCTCCGGATCGACTACAAGGGATGATGTAATTGTAGAGGAAGCTGCAGCAACTCCCTGAAACACAGTACTTGCATTAGTATGGATGAAAATATTGGAAACTAAACACACACTTTGGGACGACGACAAAGGTACATATAAATATTAAACCACAAATGAAACATTGTGTAAAAGAATTACACGATATGTAAATATGATCAGATTATCTCATTCGATGGAACAGTCAGTATGCATACCTCTGGCTCTGGAACAACTACAAGGGATGATGTAATTGTAGTGGACGCTTCAGCATCTCCCTGAAATACAGTACTTGCATTAGTAAGGATGAAAATATTGGAAATTGAACGCATTGGGACGCGGACAAAGGTACATATCAATAGCTAACCACGAATGAAACATTGTGTAAACGAATGACACGATATGTAAATATGATCAGATTTTCTCAAATTCCATGCATAAAACAATTCCGGAACTGAATAGCTAAGTAAGACTACCTGATACGCACTCAAAGTGGTTGTTGACTCCAGGCAAGACATGGATGCTGCATCTTGCTCCTTCATATTCAGTGCATAGTCATGGAGATGTAAAGGGAAAATATTATTTGATTTAGAAATGCTAATCTTAAAAATTGGCAGGTAAGTAGACAGATTACGAAAACATTATGCTTATTTCAAAGGACACTATAGCATATTCATTAGTGACATTTACACCTAAAATACCAATCAATCCATTTGGTTACCTGCACACTACCGCAAGGCCTAAAGCTAAATCCGGAAGCGTGACTCACCTGTGGCGGCATGTGAATAATTAAAGTCGGAATAGTGCTTGGAAGCAATTTTCGAGTCGTTCTCAGTTGATTCTTCTTTGTGTACAAGGATGTTTCATACATATTCGGGGTAAAGTGCAGGCTGCAGATGCGGTATCGATCACCCCTCTTGTCCTCCAAGACTTTTTTTACTCTACTTTCATGCTATGCCGGTGCATATACGCAATAACTTACCCATTCTCTAATTTGATCTACAGTCTTAGGGAATACATGCATTGTAGTGCCTTCAGATTTGTCATGGGTCTTCGAAGGGCAACCGAAAATTGAACATGCAGGCATTGATGTAAATTCTGCAAAAAAAAAGGTCAACATTATTCAAAATTTACTTTGCATAAAAATGTGAGAAACCAGGAATTAGACCATACATTGTTCAATACAAGCCTTGTTTTGGTCACCACTGCAAAACCAATGCAGCGTGGGCGGCTGTATTATAAGATAACTTTCATAAACAACTCATTGATGTGACAAAAATCAGAACATGTTACTCGTCCCTTAAATGTACTATTGTGCATGAAAAGGAAACATGCTTATATTATAGACACGGTCCGCGAAGGATGCAATTCGGTGCCAATTGACACTGATGAAAATTGATATATCGATAACATAACAAATGAAACTCAAGTCAATAGCAATGAGACAAATGAACATAGCAATACTGAGTATGTTAGTTCGAAATAGATAGAAATTTAAAGATAAAGGAGATATGATTAGGATACATGCCCTTGCTTTGACCAACAAACAGTTAGATTCAGTAAGCAAAGTAGTTAGTGGCAGGAGAACAGGGAGATGTTCACAGGTAGCAAACTGACAAGTTGACTCGCAGTGGTCACAGAAGTTCACAGATAGCATGACGACGAGCAAATTAGCATCGGTCACCGGGGTTCTCAGGTAGCACGTTCACAAGTTGACTTGCAGTGCGTAAAGATGTTCTCATGATAAATATCAAGTGGTTTATAAAGAATTACAAAAAGGGGTGTGTATGTGAATGAATGACGTGTATATGTCATGGTATTATGTGGATTGCAGGGGCGCGGCCTGCTTCAAGGGGAGCCTGCCTGGAGACATGGGGTCTGAGGAGGGCATGTGAACAATGATCCCTGCGTGAAAGATAGCTTTGAAGTGTGCATGGTGCTTGGCACCTTGGCCGTTCGCGCCCCTGACAGGACCCCTTGGCAGCGCACATCCACTGGTGCTAACTGCCTTTGATAGTGGAGGGGGATGGAAGGGCCTGGGGCGTGCAGACAAGGCACCGGAACACTGCTGAATGGAAACACACTTATGTGGATTGCGGGGGCGCGGCCTGCTTCAAGGGGAGCCTGCCTGGAGACACAGGGTCTGAAGAGGGCATGTATACAATGGCCCCTGTGCAGAAGATACCTTTGAAGTGTACATGGTGTTTGGCACCTTGGCCGTTCGCACCCCTGACAGCACCCCTTGGCAGCGCACATCCACTGGTGCCAACTGCCTTTGATAATGGAGGGGGGGTGGATGGGCCTGGGGCGTGCAGACAAGGCACTGGAACACTACTGAATGGAAACACACTTGATTCACTGAAAAACTGAAACAACCATTGATAAAAAATATGTTGTGTTTTATTTTGTTTCTTATTTTGATGGCACAAATCTACTACACATTGTAAAGGTCTGGTTTCAACACAGTGAGGGAAAATCCCCTGTACTGACCACTGCCACTGGGGAAAGTTTCTCTAATGGCACCAAGGGCACAGGCAGATATTACTCATCGAACGCGGTGTCCAAGCATCCCATGAAGCCACCATGTAAAAGAACGATTTGCCACCAGCTGGTACCAACTGTGAAAGAGAAAGATAATAACTGTTTTTAAATGACCAGGATAAGTGTATTAAACCTTAGTTGTCAATGACAATTCTTGTATCCAATGGCATTTTTGCCAGGACAAATGCTACCTAGACACTGCACAATATTGAACGACTTTTACTCAACTTTTACTAGAGAATTGCAAGACTAAATTGATATGACCATGATATATTGAAGTTACGAGAATATAGGAGACAACCATGAAATAGTAGTGGCCTAACTGACATCACAACCAGAGTATACTTACTCGTTACTTGGATTACGAGGGCGAACTATTGCGCGAAGTTCATGCATAAGCACCATCAAAATCCTCAACACGGACTGTGTGAGGCAGGCTGCCCTGAAGTCTGGCAGCTCAGTATCGCATTGCGGCCGAAACTCACCTTGCAATATGTAGGACAAGCATCCAGAGTTTTCTCTGCAGCAGCAGTTCGCCAACTCGGTTGGCATAAGCGCGCACCGATTGCAGGTACACCAGGTGGAGACGCCGTCCATGCGACTAGGCTCAGGTTCTTGATCTGTTGAATCGTCCTCCCAACTGTCGTCTGAAGCCCCATCGTTTCCGCATCTTTCTCTTTCCAGTAATTCCTCCTCGGAATACTCGGGCTTGTACTGGTAGGGCATTATTGTTACCATTGTGTGGTAAATAAAATTTACAGCGATGGTACTGATATCTGTTCGCACGGGCTACAAGCAACGAAGGTAGCTGACCAGAGCACATAAACGAGTCACAGAATACTCAAAGAAATACAGTGAGAGGAATGGAATAGAAAATCTGCTTTTGTGTGTTGTGAAACGGTCTGTTTATACTTATTGAGGAAAGAGGCGTCCTGCCATTTCCATGGCGACACGTCATTAGCTGAAGTGCAGAGAATGTTGACACGAGACGTGCTTTGGCGTTGTGAAATGGGCGGTACGCGTCTAGTGATGTCTGGCTCAGGGGCAGGGGATATGATTTACTGCTGCAAAGGCAGTTCACCCAGGGCGATGCGTCAACTGATAAGATTATCACAAGAAGGCCGCGCCCTGCTGCCTGATTTCGCTTGTTTTCAAAAGACAAAAACTTTCCATAGGTGCATAGGAAATGTTTGTACGATCGATCAACATATGGCTGAAAAAACATGGCCGAACCATAGGGACAATAACATTTCTGACCGCACCATTCCTTTAATGTCTTCTCCTCTCCTGTACCTGGCTTTATAAAGTGAACCCATTACCAGGTCATAAAACTGTGAGCTACACTGTTCAGAAAGTCTGTATTGAGGGGAACAGGAAGACCTTTGTAAGGGTGTGCCTGCTGCAGCCCTAAGGTTCCTTAAGTGGATCAAATGTGTGTCAAGATTGATAGGAATCTCACCCGAGGATTAAGGATTAAGCTAGCAAACCCTTGCCAGGGGGTTTTAGCTGATCTTTGCTATAGCTTACAGCATACAATTTGGGGAGAATAATATAACTATATACTATATTAAACACTCAGCTTCCAGTTGAAAGCAATCACGACTATAACTACTGTAACAGTGCAAAGAGTGAGAGCTTCTCTATAGGATTAGGAAAACGGTGAGCTGGGGATAATCATGTTATGTTAGGCTGAAGTTGAAATACATGTACTCTTCTGATAAATATTTTTTTCTACAAAAGAAAGTTTATATAGTGCATAAAATGTGAATGTTGTTACGTGTAAACATAAAATAGCAGAATCTATTAGAATTGTAAACACTGTATTTATTAAAAAAAGAAATAAAAATAAGAATAGGCAAAAAGTTAACTGCAGTAATTAGCATGATATCTGTTGCCTTGAATGTCCCACAAATATATTGTATTTTAATAACACATCTAAGTAATAATGCATTTTTGGTGATGCAGATGAGCATTTGATAGGGAATCTAGGATTTGGACATCCACAACACTTTTCTCCGGTCCCTCATGAGCTAGAGTCAGGGGCTCTGTCCAGGAGTTGGGCAGGGGCAGGAAGAGGACCCTGAAACACTATTAGGCAGGGCTGGGAGTAGAGGAGCACAAACACCTGGAAGTACAGGTTATGCGGAGGAAGAAGGGCTCCAGACACCATCACTGAGGGAGCAGATAAGGCAGAACACAAGCAATATTCAGACACCACAAGAGTAGAAGAAGAACCGGGAGTCAGGCAGGTAGTAGACATGAGGGGTCCGCTGCTAGGAGCAATAGGTACATCACACCTGAGTGACTCATATTTGGATGGTCAGACTCTCCCTTCACCCTCTTTTTCTGGGCAAAATGGTACATTTCTGGGTTTGGTCCTCCAAAACAATCATCATGTTGATTGCATTTACATGGCAACTTCCAGTTGATATGAAATTGCATTTTAGCAACAGCTGTTCATTCAAAGCTGTGCAGGGACTGTGGGTATGGTTATCAAGCAGAGCGCAAGTGGGGGAATGACACTTTACAGGAGAGTTTGCTCTTCCAGGAGAATGGAGAGCTACTCATATATGTAGGATTGTCAACCGTGGCCCACTGATAACAACGTGGGCCACTGATAACAACATGGGTAACTGCTTTTTTATTTAAGGAAGTTTTGAAACAGGCACCACCCTCATCCTAAAAGGCCTGAACCCCTCTGGATGCAATGGTGATGCTTGTTTCACCCCAATCATCAAGGAATATGCTGAGGCCCTGATATTGTTCATCACAACCTTCATCAGCGCCTCCTTCACCACTTGCATGGGTACCACAAGGATTAAATATGCCTTGGTTCTTCTGCTACGAAAAAGCACTCCTTGGATCCCTTGATTCTCACCAACTACCTTCCAATCACCACAGTTCCCTTCCTCCTAAAGATCCTGAATCGAGCAGTCTACCTCCAAATCCAGCATTACCTTGAGGCCAACAACATCCTCGGAGCCCGTCAATTAGTGTCCCACCATAGTCATAGCACAGAATCGGCATCACTCGATCTGAAATATCAACTCAACAAGCTCAAGGACGCAGGAAAACCTGCACTCCTATTACTTCTAGACCTCTCACCTCATATCAGCAGCTCACCTCTTACCGGAAACTACGAGCTACATTGCTTCCTTTCTAGTAGACAGAACCATCTGAGTCTTTGCTGCAAACGCATCTGCTCCTCCATCGCTGATTACCTGCAGCTTCTCCCAAGGTTCCTGTGTCTCCCCAACCCTCTACACATTTTTTTATGAATCTGCTTTTCCATCTTCTTGACACACATGGCATCTCTTACACCAACTTCGTGGGTGATAACCAAATCCACTCCCCCTCTCAGGCGACTAGCTCACTTATTCAGCCACCCTATGTGCAGTGTCCCATACCACCCAGGCTGCATGGCTGCAGATCTACTCTGCTTCAAAGTCAAAAAAACATAAATTCTCCTTTACCATTGCCGGTATCCAGATCCCTGTCTCTCCTGTAGGGAAAACCCTGGGAGCACACCTTGATGGCACTTTCTCCTTGTACCGACAAAATAATGCTATTGCATCCTCAGCTGCCCACACCACCAAACTGATCAATGTGTGCAGACCGTTCCTATCCACCAACAGCTGTCTCACCATCGACCATGCAATAATTGGTTCTAGACTTGATTACTGCAATGCCTTATTTGCAGTCACCACAATCCAAAACCTCCAGACGCTACAGGTCATTCAAAATAATGCTTTCCGAGCCACCTTCAACATGCGAAGGCAAAAGCATATCTCAGCCACCAGAAGATGCTCATTGACCCCCAATACGAGAACGCATCATCTTCAAAACGCTTGCGATCACCCACAGATACATTTCTTACACTGCCCCCACTACCTTTCACAAAAATTCACCAAAGCCCAGTCATCGAGACTGACTCGTTCCACCTACTCTCACAGACTCATCACACCAAGATTAAAACTGGACAGAGCATTCGGATCCAGCTTCCCAGTCTTGCAGCTTAACACTTGAATGCACTACCACTGTCCATGGGATCTGAACAATCTTACTGGTCCTTCCGCACAAATCTGAAAACTTGGCTCTTTACCTAGGAAATGCCTCAAGGTGAGTCTACCACCTGACTCTATCTGATTGTATGAAGACATGTATGCTTGCCTTATATCTTGTACTGCAGCAGGTGCCTTGATGCCCATGGGTTTAGAGCGCTCTACAAATGCAATAAATTAAGAAAATGCATATGCCTGTGATGACACCACCAGGCAGAGGAGTAGACAGGGTGGGGCCTGAGTGGGCAAGGCCCACCCAAAATCTATAAATGCCCACTGATCAGCGCTGTGTGCACATTTACAGATGTTAATGTCACTGGGGTGTGCCCAACTACATTAGCTTCAGGCCCCCTTGTTATACAATCCTGGCTACGCCGCTAAAACCAGGTGCACTGGGATCTATGCTATGTCCTTGCTTGTGAGATTAGAAGGAAGTATGGGGGTTAACAGGGTGATAGGAAACCTGGGGCTTGAACAGGTTCAAAGTTCATGGTGGAAAAGTAAGATGTGGAGAACACTAGCTAAACATGGGGAACGGACTGGTTGAAAGAGTGAGTGGAAAACTGGGACTGAACAGGGTAGGGTTAACTGAGAGTTGCATGGCGTGACAGGGAGTGGTGTGGGTTGAGGTCCTTTTTCGATGGCCAGATAGTAATTTTTCCATTTTGCAAAACTCAATCATAGAAGGATGACGGGGCAACGAGGTGGAATCCGGTGGTGATATGGTTTTGAAATCATGTTCTTATCATTGCCTGACTGAAATAAGTGGATGAAGATATTCTTAAAGGTGAGTGGGAATGTGGCATACGGCATAAGGCTAACATGGAGGGCCATGAATTCACAGGCCTTTGCCTGACCACTCTAAATCCTGAGACTTTTAAATACAGTCTCATAACTATGGCAGAACCCACCAGAATCTTTACCCCAAGAGGAAGTGTGTCTTCACATATTGTTTATCCGAGACATTCAAAAGATGAAGGCCTCTATCTGCCTACAGGCATATGGAGCATGGGCGGAGCATTGCCCTCATTTAGAGTCGAGACTTGAAATGGAATCAAAGGAAGTGGTGCTGAGCTACTAAATGGAGCAAAAAACTCTCTTCTCTCAGCCTCAACCAAGGCTTCATCCTAGATCAGAGATCAACAGCAAAGCGTGTGTGATTGCCTCCTGATGAATGGAATGAAAGGACCCTGTTGCACAAATAAGCCACAGTTACGAAATACTAGCTATATTACTGATGTAGACCAGGGAGAAGCCACAAGAGGCCCAGGAAGAAGGTGTCACCAGCCACAATGGCTTAATGTTAACTCCTCTACAGGATCCTTTAAAATAATTAATGACAATTTGCACCCTGGCAGGGGAAGCCAACCAATCAGGTGGCTAGGAACATAGGCTTGAACCGCCAGTGAAAGCCCACTTTCCATCCCACCTGATGGCCGGCTGCCATCTTTCCACCACCCTCTGCACTGTTTTTTTGTTTGTTTTTCTCCCTATCCCCCCACTTACAGTATTTCTGCAGCAGCGGCGCTCCCCGCTGCTGCCGCTTCACCCTCTCCGCTCCTGCAGGCCACCATGGAAAGGGAAGCGGGGCTCCGCACAGAGCCTTGCTTCCCTTTCCATGGTGACCTTCTTGGAAAAGTATTTTCCTTCGTACAACCAGACACAGCAAGCGTCCCTTTTTATGAAGAAAAATACTTTTTTTAGCACCCCTGGTTACTGCTTTGGCAATCCGAGGTGCTAATAGCCTTCATCCCTCATTCCAAGGGATGGAACAGGGATAACGTCACCGTGCCTTCTTTAACTGCCCTCACTTCTCTCGGGATGATAGCCAGTGCTGGACTGGCCCACCGGGACAACAGGACTTTCCCCGGTAGGCCTTGGGGTATAGGGCCTCTTTTATTGCTGCGGGCCGAACAGCAAGGCCAGTCTGAGCCAGCCTGGGTGGTTCACTTATCACTGACTGGATGGCTGCAGCATTACTTTCATGCCTGTTACACCTGCACAGCAATGCGAGGGACACTGCACGAGGGAGGGGTGATGCATCAACCTCACGTGCCCTGTCTGCTCGCATGATCGCATTTGCATCACATGCGCAGGTGGTCACTCGTACTGACTCTGATGCTGCCTGCAGTGCTTAGTGCTCACTGGGTAATTAAAATCATGATTATTTTTCACAACACTTTCAGAATTTTGTGGTTGGAGGATTGGCTCGAACCACCAACCTTTCAGGTACTAGTCACAACACTTACTGACTGCGCCACAGAGACTGGCTTGGAAATCATTGTACAGTAAGCCATGTAATATCAATTACAGCAAATGCTTGTTTTGAATGAACAGGCCAATATTCACAGACAAAAGTGCACAAATGAGATCATATACAGCTTATAGAAAGGAGAAGTGCTGGAAATATATGATTGGGTGGTGGTTGTGAGGTCGTGTTGGGGGAAGGGCGGTAATTGGTGGGCTGAGATACAGTAGTCCTTCTTTTATGTTGTTGGTCGTCCCGGTTTTTCCTTTTGCAAATCTGGTCGCCCTATCACTGCTAGACGAGACGATGACTGAGCTTAATGTTATTTATTTTCTCTAATAATCTTCAATCAGAGGTGGCGTGTTGTTCAGGTGTTTCGGATTAAGGTTCTGGTGCCTTGGCGTTGTGGTGTGGCTGAGCGTGGGTGGCTTAACTGCTGGTGAGCATGTGGATGCACCATAGATATGTTTTTTATTTTTGCTAATCTTCATTCAGAGCTGGCGTGTTCAGGCGTTTGTATTTCCAAACCGCTTGTGCCTCGGTGTCGTGCCCTTCTGTTTTCGTTTATGAATTTGGTAAATTTTACTTTTGCATTTCTCTCACATCATGTACATGAAACATGTAAAGTACGTGAAAGTGCGCATGTGAGAAAACTTTCCTTTTCTGAATTGTCGCCTATGTCTCCAATAAGGAGAGTAGCAGGAGCATTTGCCTGTGCCTCTGGTGCAGGAAGTGCTGCTGCTTTAAGACATGACTTGTGAAGGACTTTACTGCTCTGCCCCGTCGTTTCCTCTTGTCCCCATCTGGAGTCCTCATATTCTCACTCGATACCAGACGGGGATAATGGCATGCCTGCTGGTGGTGGATGTGTGTGAGCTGCGGAGTGGCACCATGGGCCACAGGGGATGAGGACCGGAACAAACAGCCATTCTGCAACTATGCTGCAAACGCTGCTTATCGGGATGAATGTTCTGGTGAGGGGAGCAGAAAGGTGGGAAGGGGAACCATGGCATAGAGAGTGTGCCGTTTTTGGGAGCGTGGGTTGGGGAATGGCTGGAAAGTCTGTCCTCAGACGGAGGAGGGATCACCTGCTTGAAGTGGATTGCTGCTACACATTTTCCTAGCAGCATGAGTGCCAGCATGTCTCCATTCGATTTGGGAGATGCTAGTCCAGTCCTGTTTTTTTCGTTGCATTCTATGAGTAATTGTCTTAGAATTCCCAATCATGAATCCAGAACTATAAATCTGAGCATGCCAAAATAAAACCAGGACTGGATTAGCATCTTCAGAATGGATTTTACAGTTCAGCTGTGTTGGCCAAATGCATGTTGGCCTGCCAAAGCCAGTCAAACGTGTTGAAAGCATGTCCATGAGCAGAATACCAGCTACCACTTTTCAGATTCCTTCATTCTGACCTGCCTACCCCTCACAATTCAATATCATTAGCTAAGAATTAGATATATCTATACATGGAAGGATGTTTTTTTAATATGTAGCGGGCTGTGAGCACAGAAGACAATATTCTGTTGCAATGTTACTACACATCTTAAAATAAAGCTACTTGCAAAACGAACATATTTAAACACTTTAAGAATTGGTTTCCAACACAGAACAAGCTAAACATTGGTGTGCTTATTTCTACAGTACGCTCTCTGCGTGTATTCTGCATATTTACCATTCGTGTGGCAAAGAGCATATGTTTTTACAGGAGTTGGGTGATGTTGTGTCATGCTTAAAGAATACGTACTCTATCATCTGCTGCAGATTCTGCTGTGCCTGTTCATTGTGAGGGAAAGATGTGAGATTGCAGCCTATAATGGCCTGTTCTTTGCTTGAGCGAAACGTGCAGTGTCTGCTATGGCCCATACTGTGCCTCCTTTATGTGAGGCAAGCTTGCCCTGAGGAGGGCCAATGTTGATTTGCCCAATATGAGGAAAGTGTGAAATGTTGTAGCCCATGCTGTATCTATGAAAGAGAACCTTCCACTGCTGCTGCGTATGCTGATATGTTCTGTGTTTGATGGAAGAATGCTTGGCTGTGACCATGCTGTACCAGTTCAATGTGAGTGAATCTTGCACTGCTGCTGCTCTGCTTATGCTGACCTGTTCTGTCTTTGTGTTTTCATGGGGGATACGCCCAATCCCCTCATAGAAGGGTTGGGCTCACGCGCTGTGCTCGCTCCTTTGGTGAAAAATAATATGGGGCCACTTTGAAAACTTTTTCCAGGGCCACTTTTGGTTCCCAGTCCAGCCCTGATGATAGCTTTGGCTGCTTGGCCGTTACCCCTCGTTCCAGCCCTTGGAACGGGGGATTAACACCATAGAACAGCTTTCCTTGATTAATAGCAGACCTCCCATCAACACGCTAGAAGAATTGCATCTCTTCATGAGCCCTTAAACTGTGTTTTAGGAGATGTTCAAGTGCTGGAACTGGCAAGATCTCAGGCATCAATTGCCCTCTGGATCAACAGCTAGACAAAGGATTTAACTGAAACCAAAGAAACACGACACACGTAAATGCAGGCAAAGGTCACAAACCAAGGATTATAAGGGCCCATTTCCAACTCTCCTCCCCCCACTGGAATCCAACAAACAGAGGCTGCTGTAAGACATTGCTGGCAATTACCTCCAGGAAATGAAAGAACAGTATCAGAAATCAGCTACCTGCCAAGGATGAAATGACCCAGCATTTAGATTCCCAAATAAGAGATTCAATTAATTTCAAATAACCTACAAGTGATGGTGAAAAAAGTATCTCCTCTGGAGCAGATGTTCCATCAAGCAACATAGTTCACCTAGGTAAACCGACTGCAGAAATTAAAGCCCTCAAAACTGAATGTACAAGGACAACGAATAGAGGGACTTAGGCCAAACTGATGATATTAAATGATATCAGATAACGATAACCTTAGCCTGTTATTTGACATATTTACCATGTTGGCATTTATATGTAAATGCCACTCTACAAAAGTGGGTAATACCACAGCAACCTGTCTGGTAAACAGAGAATATACAACACTGGCCAACATCTCTGGCAGATGACACAACAGGAGCCATCTTTGTGTATGACAGTAAGGTGAAGTGCACAAGGATGGATCGTGTTGAGTGATCTGTTATAGCATGATGACCAAGCTGTTTACATATAAGTAAGAGAGGAGACAAACTCAAAGGATGGGGTAAGTGAGAGAGAATTCCAGGACATTTCTATGACCACCTTCAAAAAACTGTGAAGAAGATCACCCTTATTTCCAAGCAGCACAAAAGCAGGACTGTGATTATCTTAGGAACCATGAAACTGTGCATTGAGGAAGGTCTCAATGCACACTTATTGTATGAACCACGTTGTATTTCCTCAAGGTCTTGGCACTTTCAACTAGAAAGAATTCTGATGTGCAAAGATCACCCTGATGCAGGTTTCTGCAACCTGTGGATTTCCACTTATTCTGCACTACAACTCCCATCATCCCACATTGACTTTGATGTCTGGAACTGATCAGAGTTGTAGTTCCAAACTTCTGGCGACCCAAAGACCTCTGCCTCACTGGGCATTCCACTGCCATCTTCGGGGTGAGAAGACAACAGACACCCATGACTATAATGGACATTTTCAAGTAGAGTTTGTATTACAAGTTACTCTCCTATACGAAACGATGGTACACCCATGTAGAAATAAGAGTGCATTTGAATATTATTTCAAAAAGCCACATAAGAATGGAAAGGCTTCCATTCAGAATTCATTAATTACTGAAGGTGATAAGACAGTCTCTCTTTAGAAAGATTATTATAATTATAATTGTTCTTTTATAAGGCCCTTAACACCGGAGATTGGTTTCTAGGCGTATGCTGGGGATTCGAACCTGTGTTGCCTTGCTTCCAAGACCAACACGCTGCCCTTGAGATATGCTTCCTCACCGTCAGATGACAATGGCTATTGAACTGCCATTGCCAGACACTAAATGCAGGGACTGTGGGGCTGAAAGCCCCTCTGGATGGGAGGAAAAGGTTTTAGTGTGCATTACATTTTGGATTATTCACGATAAATGTGAAAGGAATTCAGGGCCTAGTAACAAAGGAAACTAGCCTGACATACCTTGGCCACCTTATATCATCAAGGCAACTCACCTGGGCATGGAATGCATTTGGATTGTCCTAATAAGAGAGGAACAGGGTGTGATGATTTTATTTCACATCCCCTCCCATTCAACCTCAGGAAAAGTGTTGTACGTGCTGATGCATTACATTACTGCTCTTCACCTCTGCATGGTCACATGTTACCGACAGCTGCTTTCTGACCACGTCCCACATTTTAAAGGGATGGCGTTTGTAACAGCGATACAAATAAAACGAGGAAGAAATTACCAACTTCTTTTTACTAATTTTTTTAAAATGCTGGCACTTTTTAATGAAAATATCGGTGTGGGGTGGGTTAAGGGAATTAATTAAGGTAGGAGTGGGGAGGAGGTGCAGGGGGTCTCCCCAGCACTATTAAAAAATAAAAGTGCAAAAAGTAAAAAGTTATTTTTATTTTTAGGTAAAATAAATTCGGTCATTTCTCCATTCGTTCTTTTTTGTTCATTTTTTTCATGGACATCCATGTATTCAGTATAATATGTGTCTTCTGACGGCTTCCCCATCTCTCTTAATGGAACCCCAAGGATCTGCTGACACAGGCCTCTTTTTAGTGAGTGGGGTCTTTTTCAGCATCACTCACTAATATCACTCATTCCATTTTTGGGGCAATGGTTAGCCCATATGCTCCCATTGCAGGGGATTTCTGCCCCCTATGTATTATGTTGTGCCTCTAACATCTTTCAGGATAGTAGTGCAGGGGGGCCCTGTCCACAACACTCTATACCTCTGTATCTTTTACACGTATGCAGTTTAGGCCAGAAAGGCTAGCGGCCTTGATATCCGATGTTTACATTTTTTAAGTGAAATCCTACTTGCCTTAACCCTATGTTTATCACATTGTAGCCTTTTATCCAGTATGCTTCTCAAAATATCATACCTTGGAGCTTACAGCCTTTCTAGATGGTTCACTGCTTTGCTGTCCATCGTTCTCCCTGGCAAGATAGGAAATGGCCACATATGGCTATGCCCTGTCGAGATCCTGGGAAGTGCACAGGAGTGCTTGGGCATTTTCTGGACTTGGTAGCAGAAACCCCAATACATATCCAAACCATAGTGTTGTCACAAGTCTATCTGAGCTGCTATGCAGCATTGGAAAGCCACTCAGAATTTGAATGTGGCAGGTCCTCTGACAGGTGGCCTGGGGTCTTCACAAGTCCATGTTTCTGTGTTTAAAGTGGGGATCTGAATCCATTAATTATATCAACCACTGGAATCTCTAATGCAAAGTGTAAGAGGCAACAGAGATTTGCAGGAAGCTGTTGCTTCAACAACCACTGCCAAAGATAATTCCTTAATGCAAATCCCTACCTCCTTTCAACCAGGGGAGACTTTTCAAGGTTTCTTATTTCGTTGAATTGGTCGGCACAACAGTTTCAGAGTCCTGCACCTTGTTGGATGTCCTCCTGTAGCTTGTGGAACCAGTAGGCCTGTAGCAGGTCTGAATCATCCAGCGTGGGTTCTCCTCTGTGTCTGGATATTGTACAGCCTCCTGTGTTGTGAATCATGCCGTACAAACTTGTCAAGGTACTTTGACGTCATGGACCTGCCGCTGCTACTATCGACCAGGCAGAGTTGAAGTTCTTGTTCCTGCTTCATCGTAGCCTGACAAGGCTCGCTGAGTCAATTACACTACTTCTCCCAGCTGCTATATCATTGTGGTTCCTTCTCATCTTGGGTGCCAAAGTAGAGGTCTGTTTACTTTTGGGAAGCCTGAGGTGCAGTTCCTGTTGATATCCATTACCATGATGTCTGAAGCAGAGATTGGAACCAAATTCAACCAATGCCACACTGGGACCCTATGCTGACACCAAAGGTTACCTCTGCACCTGCAATCCCTGAACACCAGCCACAGCAACCAATGGTACTGGGCAGTGGTCTGTAATGGCCCAGGATTACCTGAGGCCATAGGTCTTCTTGCTCTTGGTCCATGAAGTTTGGTGGCATACTGGTTTGATTGTCCCCTTGGGCCTTATAATATCCAGTCAGGAGCAAAGGCTATTTTTGCAGCTACCCATGCCTTGACTTTGGTCATGGAACCTGGGTATAGGAATGTCATCTTGGGCTCCCGTAGGCTTCTGAAATAGATTGCTGCCTTGGAACATGGGCAAGTACCATATTACGGATTGTGTCCTTTAAACACACTAGACTATTTTACTAGGCAATTTAAACCCTATGGGACAACTTTAATAAAACTATTAGACCCCCTCTAAATAATTGGAAAGGATTACATATATGAGACTATTGATGGACAATTTTCCTTAGGATAGATTTGGACTGATTAAGAGACTTTTGATGTGTGTGGATGTGTTTTATAGAAGGATAAGGATTGTGATATAACCTAAAATCTATTGCCTATGCAGCAATATATGAAGTTGGAAATTTGTGTTGTATTTTCTGTATATATGGGATTATTTTGATTTAACTTTTACTGAATTCAATGCAACTTTGTTTATATAATAAATACATATATCTTTGACACCTGTGTGAACAATCCATTGCTTGACAGCCATCATGTATGTGAACTGTGGTTTACACCAGTCTCTCCCCTCCCTAGTCTACACCTAACTGCTCTGTCATGTTACATGTGAAATGTTTGGCCTTATTTAGTGGAAACTTGACACATCCACTTTGGTTGGTCACTCTAAATTATATACATATAGCGGTTCTGAAAATAAACTCCAGACACACATAGTTATATAATTAATTTTATTGTTTTATGGTTAATCAGTAACATTTAACAAACTTCAATAAAATACAAGATTAAATACAAATTCAAAACATTTAATTACAGTTTCAAAACAATTATTTACAAATAGACAGTACAAATTCATAATAATTCATGCAATTATAGTCAAATGATAACATTTTCCACGATTAAATGTTGTTATGAAAATGTTCAGAATCATAAAATCCAAGTCTATTATTAAACTTGAGAGAGGATGATGGAGATAAATATGAGGACACACCACCCATTAATCGTATCCTCGTAAAATCGTAGAAAGCATTTACTATTTTAACCTTTAACCTTCATTCCAGGGCATTAAGTACAGATTTCCAACAAAACTCACTGTTGCAATCATAAGTGAGGAGGTGCTCCCCACCAAACAATCCTTCTTAAATTTAACCTCCCAACCAGGGTATTGATAACGCAAGTATTTCCCAAAAATGACACTGCCAATTTGCACAAATGCCGGACAGGTAATCAAGAGATCTTGGAGCACAGTCAGTTTCAATTGATTCCCCAATTTAAAGAATCTGCACTATATATTCTCACTCCAAATTTGAGCATATCTCAATTTAATTTGATTAGTCAAACACAGATTCCACCCGAATTGCAAAAATGGCATTCTTGTTATTCTATCGGTATACATATTAAGAAAAGAAGCAACAATTCTCCTTCTCTTATGGTCATACCTGTGGTGGTCCAATGATTTATAGCCATGGAACTTCTCTATGACCTGAGTCCACTCCTGATCATACAGAAAATGTGTCATCCTGAAAGGATTTTGAATAAGATCAGCTACCTTAAGACTTAAGGAGCTCAATAAGGTGATGTAGAAGGATACACATTAATTTAAAAATTTCACATTGACTGACTGATTTGTCAAATACAAATCTTTATACAAAGAATTCTCTAATGGACAAATTATATTACAATATAAAGATCACTCTGGCGGTCAAAGAAGTAATCCCCAATTCATAGTGGATGGCCACCAGAGGGAAGGAAGTCTGAACCCTTAGAACCTTTCTCAAAATTAGACCTTCCAATGTGGGAAGCAAGCCAATTGCCCAAAGTGGAAGCTCCTCCAATCCATCAAGAAGCTTAGCCATGATTTTTCCTTCATAAAATCTCTGGGTGGAAAGCAGGGAGAATTTCCCATAGCCTGCATCTACACGGGTCATCTGTACTGATAATGCTACTAGCCTACTTCTCAACCACTCCCGTACCTGACATTTGTGTGGCTTAACTAAAATTGGAAAACCAAGGTACACAAAATGATCGACCTTCTCCAAAGGCTCTGCTGCAATATGCCATTTGAATCTGGTGAATTTATTTTTCACAATACAGTGTAATACCTTGGACTTTTGCAGATTAATCACCAAACAGTTGCAGTTAACGAATTTCAGAAGACAGTAATAAGGCGTTACAGTCCAATTTCTGAGCAATCAAAGATGAGAAAGTCATTTGTGTAGCTTAACCATGAGACTGAGAGATCATTCAATTTACAACTGGGTCCAGATAATCTCCCAAATCCAAAATATACAGATGGAAAAGACAAGGGGCTAAAATTCATCCTGTCTAACCCCTCTGCTAGTCGGAATACTTCTAGACAAAGCTCGACTCCTATTCAGCCTCACCCTGACTACTGAATTCTCATGTAATCCTATTATCGCATCATTCCTCACACCATATTATAGAGATGTGGTAATACAAATCGGTTTCACAATGCCCATCTGTGCTAGAAATTTATATATTTGTTTTTTTCACATGGGCTGTCCTCAAGCAAGAACAAGTAACAGTATTTCTACTAATTCTAGCATGAGGCCAATCAGCAATAGAAATATTTACCTTTTATCGTCATAGGATAGACTGTGCTAGAAATAAATCAGCTGCTTCCAGTGCAGGAGAGGCTTGTGCGAGAATGACAAATAGTGCTATTTCTAGCTCTCTGGCTAGTGGGCAAGCCACCACAATATCTGTGCAGACAAGTAAAGTAAAGTGCATACATGCTGGGTGTAGAGAGCAGACAAGGAGGGAATGCTCATTTGGGGCATGTTCAGCCCCACTACCAATCTAACTGTATCAGTGGCACCATCCCAACATGTATTTATTTATAGTTTATTGATGTATGTATATACAGGAGGAACAATGCTCAGTTGATCACAAAAGAACATACAATAGATAAGGAATCAGATTCGATGGGAAACAGTGATCTTCTTACAATAGGGTGAGTTTGAGGGACATTCTGATCAGGGTGTGGAGGGGAGTAAATGGAGCAATCACTGGGGACAATACATAAATGGACATACATAGATTAAGGACAACCAACATTGGACCTTTTTAAGTGCAGTAGGGTGGTACAGCCAGCTGTACTTGGGATGTGACCATGATGGGTGAAGTACTAGAGTGGAGGCAGAGGAAGTGAGGGACAGAGGCAGGTTAGTGGTGAGGGTAAAATGTCAAGTAGCAGGCAGATGAGAGGAAGGTTAAGAGGATAACCTGGAGGGAGGCTTTTAGTTTGGCTTTGAACAAATCCATATTGACTGTTTCTCAGATGTCCGGGGGAAGATAATTCCATGCAAATGGAGCAAGAAGCGAGAAAGAGCAGAAGCGAGAGGAAGCACTTGGAGGACGAGGAGTCACAATGGTAGTCAAGGAGGCAGAGCAGGGATCACAAAGAGCATTGATCACTTGGGAACTCTGAGGTTGCCATATCACGCAATGAGTTTGTGATGGGGTTTGAGAGTGACCAAATCAATAGCAAATTATTACGGACAACCTAAAATATTTTGGTTTGAGCATGGGTGGAGTTTTTGAAAGGCGGAACTCCCTCACTCCTGCGCACTTCTGGTTAGTTTAATTCCTTTGTCAAACCTGCAGCCTGAGTCCTGGTTTGTCAAGGAACCAACTCCAGGGTTCCTGATTGTGAAGACAAATTGTGGGGTTTGACAAACTGTGGACCTGTAGGCGCTGGTGGGATTGGATAATCCGGTATTTGTTAGTATGGCAGCTTTGTCAGGTAATGGATGAGTAAGGTTTGTTTCGAGTTAGACAAGTGGTTAGTTTTATTTCTTTAGTTATTCAGCACTAATGAAATACAATCTTAGATGTAGAGGTGCCAGTTTTAACATATTGACACTTTACAGAGCCGACGCGCGTTTCAACCTTAGTCTTTTTCAAGGCCAATTGAGTTTTTTCATGAGCTTAAAGAATGGTGAACTGGTCCTACCCAGTAAGGTGCCAGTGGGCTGGATAGCCGTTTCTGAGCCGGTTGGCAGACATGTGTTCCGGAGTGGCGGAGACTCAATATGTTAAAAGCCTTGCACCTCTATGTCTAAGATTGTATTTCATTTCTGCACACGACCACATGGATATTCAGTTATTCTGTGTCCTGAGGAATCAATGACAGAAGAAATACATGTTGGGTGGACAAGTCATAAATGTCCATGATGCTGGGACAACAGGATACGAGCTCACGAACTTCGTAAAACAGATGCGAGTGAGGAGTGTCCTAAGTCTGGGAGGGCAAATTACATGCCCTAAAAAGGTTGAATATGCCTCTTAAAAAGCAGAAAACGTGGGCATGTTTGCAAACTCAATAATAGGGCTACGCAAATGTTTCCATCCTTGGATACATTTAGAGAGAAATGTACGCATTGTGAAAGGCATTATTCTTGACTGGCTTAGTATGAAACTACGTGCAAAATATACAGCCCACTCTCCATCGTTTTGTAAAGTTTTGGGGGCAAAGTTATAAGTCGGGAGCCCAAACATTTTTTTTTAATCCCTGGTGGACAGAAGTGCAGGTACATGTCCATGGGAATCTAGCAAGCACTGTCTGTGTGCTGCATACACTTCACAGTATCCCTGAGCTGGCGCACAGCCAGGGCATTGCCTGACACGGAAGCTATCTGGTAACCCGGCAACGGCCAGATCCTGCTCTTCACGTTCTGCCTGCTCCATAAGCTGATCAGGACATCTGATATGGTTATTAGACCCTCAGGCTAACGCCCCAGAAACTTTGGGCGGACCAATCGCTTCCTTTAAGTTTTATTCTATTGAGCTCAACTTAATGCACTTAATGCCAAGTTCCTCTTTCCTTAAACAGTTAACATAATATTCTGTGCATGTGTGCATACTGTCACTGCCAGTTCCAATAGTTATCAAGGGCATTATATTATAAAGGAATACCTTACAGTGCGAAGAAATGGAAGTGAGCCATGGATGCTTACCCATGTGCCCCCTTCCTGTCGTTACTGCATTCAGGGCCCCATTTGTATGCGCCTCATGTTTTGTTTTGTTTGTGCTTTGCTGGTGCTGGGTGAACGTTGAACAGGACTTCGAATCAAGAGCAAAGCTGATGATGAATGTGTTTGATGCAGCATTTGCACTTTCAGGGTTAAGCTGCCTGTATAAGGCATCCATCTCGAGGGTAGAGTTGCTGAAGCTGATTTGTTCTTTCGAATGAAGTTAAAGCGCAGTGCCTGTGCTGGTTCCTACAACTGATTAGTGAAAAGCATGAATAATTAGGATTTGTCTTCTCAGCCTCTTTTTCTTGTAGTCTTATGTACCATTTGATTTGTGTATGTATCTTTTTGTTGAACAAATAGCCAGAACAGGTCATGCAATTTTTCCATTAGTCATCGACCACACATCATTTATGCGGGGTATCCCACTTAAATCTCCACACTGAATCTGTTGGTTGTCTTCACGGCATCAGTCTGGCTTCACAACTGCCAGAAGCACGGAAACTGCTCTCCTGAACATCAGTGAAGATCTGCTCCCCAACCTTGACTCTAACACCCCCTGTGTCCTCATCTTGCTTGATCTCTCTTCTGCCTTTGACACTATCAACCATGCCATCCTGCTTAATTGTCTCCGTGATAACCTAGTGTGACTTCCTTCCTCTCTGACTGACCCTCCCAGGTCCAACTTGGGTCCTTCCACTCTGCTATCTTTTTCTCTACCTGTGGTGTCCCCCAGGGGTCTAACCTCTCTCCCTGGCTGTTCAACCAATACCTGGCACTCCTTGCCCACTGCATTGCCGCTCTCTGCCCCAACTTTCAGTGCTATGCGGATGACACTCAGCTCATCTTCAGGCTACCTTCAGCCACCTCTTCTCCGTACCTCATCTCTGACTGCCTGTCTGCTACCCAGGAGTGGTGTGCCGCCAATAACCTCTGCCTTAATGCCAGTAAGACTGAGATTCTCCTCATCGGCACACCTGCTCCCTCCTGTCCTGTCACTCTCTGGCCGGCCTCCCTTGGCCCTCTTCCTGCTCCTACCTGCAAGGCTAAAAACCTTGGGGTCATCTTCGACTCCACACTCTCTTTCTCTCCTTACATCTCTGACGTCTCTAAAAAGTCACACTACCAGCTGCACCTCCTCAGAGGTATTCTTCCCTTCCTCTCCTTCCCCCAGAAGCTCACTGTCTCCAGAGCTCTGGTTCTCTCTAGGCTGGACTATTGCAACAGACTCTTTCTAGATCTGCCTGCTTCTACTCTACGCCCTCTACAACTCATCCACAAGAGGACTGCGAGACTTGTCCTTGGCCTCGAGCCCAGGGATCTTATCTCTCCAGGACTGAAATCTCTGCACTGGCTCCCAGTGGCTGCGAGGATTAAGTTCAAAACCCTCTGCATCGTCCACAAGGCCTTCTGGGGCCTGGGGACTCAATACCTTCCACTCTCTCTTCTTAAATATCTTCCCTCTCGAGCTCTCCGCTCATCCGCCTCCAACTCCCTCAGGGTCAGTCGCTTCTTCAAGCAACGAGTTGGTGGTAGATCTCTCTCTTCGGCTGGGGCCTCCCTCTGGAACAGCCTCCTTGCGTCCCTGAACCTTGAGGAGAACCATCTTTGGTTCCGGAAGCACCTCTTTGCTTCTGCTTTCTCTCCTCCCCTCTCCCCTGCTGATGTCCTGCTAATACTGATACTGCAGGGTTACCTGGCCACCCATTTGATCTCAGGCCCAAGCCTTGCCAGATGCATGCCTGCACTGCCTCCCTGGCAACCCCTGCACCTGGGGACTGTTTTCTGTATCCCTACAGTCCCCCCACCAGCACTTATTTCTGCACTCAACCTGCACTTGCCATCAGCTGGCCGTTCTTTTATTCATCTTGCTATTTATTATCCCATGTACTGCACTTTCCCCGCCCCCCCCGCACTTTCCCTTTCCCCCCTTCCCCTGCACTTGTGCGATCTGAATGACACTTGGCCTAGTAAGATCGTTGTCTGTCTTCCCTCTGTTCCCCCTCCCTTGCCTTGTCGCGCATTGAAACACTTGTGCCAAATCATATCATATTATTATATCATATCATAAATGACATTCACCCTGGTATCCATCAATCATTGCTGATCTGTAGGGAAAAATTCAACTTCTTACAGGACTTGTCATTGGGATTGTCGTGTTGACTGACTAGCAATGCCCATTTTGCCTGTTGCCAAGGCCTGTTGTCTTGTCCAGAGACCTCTTGGTGATATTTCTTTTGTCACATTGCTGATATGCCTCAAGAGAAAAGAACTGCACCTCTCCAATCGGTCCACAGTGTGGCGCTAGACAGAAACAGCAATGCCCATCTCCAATGCTCTGTCCTAGCCTATCACATGTTGAGGGATGGTTGAGTGGTAATGCTTACTTATCTATGCTGCAATGGGCTTCACAAGTACAGAGTTGGATAGTGAAGTGGTTAGAAAATGGGCCAATGAAGGAGGGGCATTTTGGAACGCCGTGCTCTAATACCACCCCCACCAATGCGGTTTTGATGTGTTTTCGATTATATTTTTGTTTTGTTGCTTTTGCCCACATATTGACAAAATAACAAAAACATACTGTAAAATGCATTTGGGTATAGTTGAACAACGGAAGGACCAGTGTGTGTTTTTACATCAGAGTTCTGCTTTTTAGTGATCTTTAATTTAAACCACTATCACATTTTCTCTATGCAATGGTAAGTGTGGTCCTTTCCCAGGGCCTCTCTGAATGTGTAAGTTATTGGGCCTCATTCCGAGTACGGCGCTAACCAATGGCGCTATTAACGCCTTGGTTGACGCCGTACCCGGACCGGCAGCGCCTTGGTGGATGGCGGAATTACCGCCCCATTCCAAGGTTGGCGGGGCGGTAATTCCCCAATCCCCATTTACCCTTCCCCATTCCCATTCTTGCCCCATAGGGCATAATGGGAGTGGGGAAGGCGTCAATTACGCCACCGTAAATTACGGTGGCGTAATTAACATCAAGGTCCCTTAGCGCCATGGATTTTAACACCTGCTAAAAGCAGGTGTTAAAACCACCATGGCGCAAAGGGAACTCGGAGTATGGCGGTAAGGGATTACCGCCACCGCTCTCGTTAGCGGTGGCCGCTATCCCTTACCGCCATACTCGGAATGAGGCCCATTGTGTTTTATTTTGTTGTTTTTCCTCAAAAGACAATATGGGCTCAAAAGTTCAGTAAATACATGGGAATATATCTTTCATCAATCCCCCACATCCCTATTGGGTTTGGGTGGCTGTGGGCTGAGGGTGTTGCACTGATATGGAGAGTGTGCCGCCTGCTTCCTTTGACCTGGTCGCACCTTTTCACCTGAGCGATTTCTGTCTGCCTGGGATGAAAGATGTCAATACGCCCTGATTAAAGTTCCAAGCCTTAAGGCTGCCAGTCGATGGTGCATTAAATTGCAGACATTTAAGTGGTTTGTTTAGCCCTCCTGCTACTGTTCTACCCCACCCTGCTCATTGTAACTTGAGAGTTACTTCCCCTGCTGTAATTTCTATGTCTATAGTTCCAGCAATGCCAAAGCACATCAGCCCAGAGCACCAAGCGAGGGAGCTGTTTGGCACAGGGGTATTTAATTATAGAAATCCAGTAATGATATGATAGGTTATTTATAACGCGCTTAATACCCAGAGGTTTCTAAGCGCGGACCTGGGGACCGAACCTGCGTTGCTCCGTGTCGCCTTGCTTCCAAGGCGAGTGCATTGCCCCTCAGCTATTCTCCCGAGACAAAATGGACCATCACTCCTGTGTTTTCCCTCATGTGTTCTGCCATCTACTACCACATCACAGGGAAAGCATAATCCCAAAAGAGGTTATTAAGAATCACAATGGTTAAGTGCTGTATATGGTGTTCACTCTGGGTTGTTGTACTCAAAGCTTTTTTGAGATTTAGCTCTTTTTTTTGATTTAATAACATTACAAAAGAGCTAAATTGAGGTACTGTTTCTACAGTGCAGTATACATGACGGAGGGAAATGGGGGTGCCCATAGATGGCAACTATCCATATTTACGAAGGTAGGTACACAAATATTCCGACCCCCTTCTTGCTATTTTTCATATATTTGTCGTAGACTGTGCTATGCAGTTAGAGTAACAGTCCCCCTTTTGCTTGGGCGTCACTTTAGCCATCTGTTCCAGATAATAAGTGACCTGCTACAACAAGATGAGCAATGACCATGGGGCAGCTCAAAGTGATGCTGTTGCGAGAGCACAGGAGGACGGTCAGCATAGGCGCAATCTACCATGCTCGCTGGGCTCTGGGTCAACGTGGGGGAATACACGGTCAGTTAGCGCCGGGTGTCACCAAGACAGTGTTCATTTGTTGTTTTATGGGATATAACTAATGGGATCTTCGCGAGTGAGGACTAGGCAGGGTGAAATCTTGGTGCTGCTGGGCATGGTGTCAGACCTGGTACTTCCCCTACTGCAGTCCATACTCCAATATTACCTTCCTGCTGCCCTTAGAGACATTAAAGTTCAAGGGCGGGAGAAGACACCCCCTTGATCACAGCCAGTATGCCCAAAGTGTCACTGCGTCACTTCACTGCGAACGAGCTGATGCAAAATGCTCATGTGGGTGCCCTAGCAAACATCCCCCACTTTGCAAGTCAGAGATGGGGGTGACAAAGGTGCAGGGTTTGTCCAACCAGAGGTTCTGGATCCTCAAGCAATACTGAATCCTCTGGAAGGTTGGGACTATCCAGGAGTGGCCCCAACCCACTCTATGGTGCAGTCCAGCATCTCTCAGTTAAACGATTCAACTGTTTCAAGCATAAGAGAGAGAAGGTGACTCTGGGAAATAGACAGAGACGTACAGTAAAGATAGAGACACGTACAGCTATACATACAGACATACAGGAGAGAAAGAGAGACAGATACAGAGAGAGAGAGAAAGCGACAAGAGAGAGAGAGAGAGAGAGAGAGAGGGGAAAGGCATGTGTAGTATAAATCAACGAATACAACATAACGTAATGAATTCATAATGTACCGTATGCAATACCCCCAAGAGCAAAGATTCTATCAATGTTCTCCTTCTGCAGATGAACAATGGACATTATTTCTTTTAAACTATACGTTTCACAATGGTGGCCATTTTAACGTCCTATCTCTGTGAAATGTACCCCCAGCACACTTTTGGGTGATGGGAGAGGGTTATACATTAGGGTTCGGAGAACAAAGTGAGATGTCCATTTTAGAAAATTGTGCTGAAATGAACACATCCTCTGCACTATGACGCTGCCAGAATTTTAAAGTTGTCATAGAAAATACAGGGATAAATCAATGATACACATAAGTGCCACTCAATTCATCAACAGGGCCATAATGCCCAAAATAGCTGATAAGTAGACTCTATAACCCTGTTGGAGCAAATAACCCAATGTTTCCCTCTTTTAACAGGACAAGGCTGGACTATGAACTCAGCCAAAGAGGAATCCCACCTCCCACACCACTGTACCCTACTCTTAAAGTTTGTAGTAAGCATCAAGACTGTCCAGAATGTCCCCCTAGGTTGTGCCTCCTCTTGTAACAATGCCCATCATCAATTAAAAGATCTCATATTTCCTCCCAGCATTCCTGTCTAAAGAACCTGGACATTCAGGGCGTAGTTAGAGATAGAAGGTATTTTCTCTTCACTTCAATTGGTCTCAACATGCCAACATGCTCATTATGACGCCTTGTCGCTGAAGAAGTCCTAAAAGAACGACCACTGCTGAGGCAAAGACATGCTCTCATCCTTAGAACATTTCACACAGAAAGGGGTCACTCTGTTACTGAATATAGAAGGACAGGCATCTTGCCAATCTCTTCCTACCGTGCATGCCACTATCCCTATTCACCTTCAACACAGGCTATTCCTAACATGGCCACACTCACCAACAGGTTTGCCATTCCCAGCATTACTATACAGGAGTATCTTTTATGGGAGAAGTTAAAAGTGCACCCGGGCAATGCAAGCCTACTTCAAAAGGACTCCAGTGGTCAGAACCCTGGTTTGAAAAGCCCATTGTCCTGCCAGAACTGTGAAGCAATCCCTCTGAGGAAACCTGCTGGGGAGGGTTTCTGGGCCTGCAGGAGGGTGTCTGCCTTCCCCACCGAGATCAAAGGGGCAGCTTCCTTGGAAAGATACTGCATGATTGTTGTGGGCTGACACCTAGGTCAGACAGTGAATACACATCCAGTCCTTTCATGAGTGAATCACCTTGCCAAACTGAAAAGAATATGAGATCCAAATGCTGTGACTTTATAACAGTGTAAACTCAGTAACCACCATTTCATAACTAGATATGGCTTACAATTAGAGTTGATCATGTTTTTAGCCAAAGGTGCAAAGCGTTATAACACCACAACTGCCTATTGTGTTACATCAGCTGTTCTGGAATGCACATGTGACCTTGCTGCCACTACAGGGCAGTTTCTGGAAATGTCAGGGTATCCTCCACAAGAAAGTGCATGGGTGCAGTATTTTTTTTTGCATGCAACATTATGAAAGAGGGGGTCTGGTTAGCAGGCCTCCCTTCCAGAAACAAAATGACGAGCATTATTTTATTGCTACAGATAAAAAATGCTTGGGCTATTTATTACATTTGTAGATGACATTCTTACACAATGTTGACTCCAAATGTCACTGGTTACTCATCCGAAGCTTGCCATCAGGAGCAGGTGGTCTCTGTCAGACAGGTAGGAAGCAAACCAGTCAGGCATATGATCTGTAAACCCCATCCATCTGTCCAGGAGTGTGACTAGTGTTGTGTGGTTGATGATATTCAACACTTAAGAAAAATAGAGCAGGAACAGAATACAGGCCTCCTATTTGTCTAAAATATGCTATACATTGTCAACAACCTTAACGGTTGCTTGCTCATGCTTCACCTGGAACTAAGCCCAGACTGCTAATGCCACAGCAGCCTTTACTTAATGATCTATTTGTGCAGTTGTGGGGCTGCAATCCTTTGAATGAGCTTTTCTAGGACTACCCTGGTTGTTAGTGGGTGATAGTTTGTGAAATCAGTCATGTTCAGATTTCCTTTTATTGAGAAGTGGGAATGTAGTAAACCGTGTTTGAGTGATGATAGAAAGGCCCCTTATTTTAGAGAGACACTTTGATGATTAAGGGGGCATGAGCATTTTCACATGTATAGACTGTATGATGGAGATGGGGAAGTAATCGTTCTCGTAAGTCTTGAGTTTGAGGGGTGTGACAATGCTGGATAGCGGAGTGGCTGAGGGGGCCTGGATTTTGACCATTCCTACATTTGCCTTAAAGGAAATGGTGTAGACGTGTTTTATGGGGTTGCATGTTCCCACTGGTTGTGGGGTTGGTCGCTCTGGGTTGGGATATTAGGAGTGTTGGCTATCTCCCAGCTAATCCTCCGCACTGAATCAGTTGGCTTTCTCCATGACCATCAGTCTGGCTTCAAAGCAGCCAGAGGCATGGAAACTGCACTTCTGGACACCCCGTGAAGATCTGCTCTCTAATCTTGACTCTAGCTCTCCCTATGTCCTCATTCTTCTTGACTGTTCTTCTGCATTTTACACGGTCAACCACAACATACCGATTATTCGTCTCTGTGAGACCCATGGCATCATGAATCAGGCTCTGCCATGGCTGACCTGCTTCCTCCTGGACTGACATTCCCAGGTGCAGCTTGGATCCTTTCTCATCACCACCTCTCTCTCCACATGTAGTGTTCCCCAAGGCCCTATCCTCTCCCCCTGGCTCTTCAATGTCTATCTGGCCCTCTGGCCCTCCTGATCTCTACCCTTTCATCTAATGTTCAGTAGTATGTGGATGACAGGCAGCTCTCTTTCAGGGTACCCTTGGCCTCCTCCTCCTCCTCGCTCATCCCTGACTGAATATCTGCTATTAGGCATGGTGCACCTCTCACAATCTCTGCCTTAAAGCCAGTAAGACTGAGATCGTTTTCATTGCGACCCCTGCCCGCACTTTTCCCCTCTCATTCTGACCACACTCCTTGGGCCCTCTCCCCTCACCCGCTTGTGGGGTCATCTTCGACTCCACTTTCTCCTTCTCTCCACACATCACAGACCTTGCCAAGAAGGCCCATTTTCAGCTGTACCTCCTCAGACGTATTCTCCCCTTTCTCAGCTTCCCCCAGATGCTCACTATCTCCAGAGCCCTGGTTCTCTCTAAGATGGAACACTCTAACAGCTGCTGTCCCAATCTGCCCATCTGTAAGGCTCACCTGGTATCCACGGGGACGCCACTCAGCCTGTCTGGACCTCCCATGACCTCGAACCCTTCCCTGCAATCTGTTTGGCTGGAGACTGGTCCTGAAACACAGGATTTCCGGATTTAAACTCTGTTGTCTCTGGGTGCTTAACCCCCTCTTCCCTTGGGGACCAAACCTTCCCCTATGTCCTCTCCTCACTTGTTTTCTGGTGTTGTGTGCTTTCTGTCCTGCTCCTTCGGTGTAGGGGTGCGTCAGTCGATGTGGGCACTATGCAACCTAGTTGCTTCACTGGTGCGGCCCAATTGGGTCTGACAAGGTAGGTCTGATGATTCGTATTGAATTGTCCTCTTCTTTACTCTTGCCCCATTTATAACTTTTCCTTTCTCCTTAGGTGTTGGCAAAGTTGGAGATGGTGTTGAGCGGTTTAAGGGAGCTAAGCAGTGAGTGAAATCGCGATGAGCTGCGCTGTTTGCTTTTTCTTGTGCTGATCAATGTCTCTCTATGTCCCCTACAGGCGCTACAATGTCCCAGCAAGGCTGCCGGCTGAGAGAATATGGTGCGGTGAGTAAGCGCGATATGCGACACCTTCTTGTCTTTAATGTAGTAACCTGTCTTGTCTTTTCCCTTTGCAGGTTGAAGGCGTGCTCCGAAACTCAAGTTACCCTGAGTGGCTCGAGTCCAGGTAAGAGTTTGACTCTTCCTGCTGTTTTTTGGGTGATCGGGATACGCGTATGCGTATTAATGTCTTTTCCTTTTGTTCGCTTCTTCTAGGATGCAGCATGCCGAGATGGAGATGACACCGCCGTAAATGCTGCCCACAGGACTGGAGGAGCGATGGATGGAAGCAGGATACTCCCCAAGGTAAGTATACTATTAACGCTGTTCTTGTTCTTGCAGGTGCGCAAATGCAGAGGAAAAGGCAAAGGCCTTCAGGAGACCGAATCGAACACTGTGAGTGTCATGCTGCAGGTGCAGAGGACCGGAAAGCTTGTTCCTCTGCCCCGGCGTGGTTTAAATAGCCTCCAGGTATCCCAGGCAGCCCTGGGTTGAACCACACCAAAAAAAAGCAAGACCGCATAGCTCAGTTCGTAGAACAGAGTTATGTGGGGGCATTCATGTTGCCCACAGTACATTACAGAGTCCAATGCCAAGTTGCCTCAGAGTTATGAATGAGCCCGGTGCCACAGGTGCATTGTCTGACTCCAAGTGGGTCTCAGATAAGACAGAGAGGTCTTCAAGGTCCATGTGGTTGATCAAGGCCTGGCTCCAGTATGTTGTCTCAGGGATTTGGGGGCAGGGATCATGACAGCACTCCCCCCTAAGGCCCCTCTAATGGTGATTCTTCTGTCTGGCCCTGGTTTGGTTGGATGGTTTTGATGGAATCTTTTGAGCAAACGAGGTGCATGGATGTACTCGCAAGGTTCCCAAGTTCTGTCTTGCGGGCCATACCCTTTCCAGTCCACTAGATTAGATCTGACATATTTTGAGTCTAGAATGTCTTTGACCTCAAATTCTGGTTCCCCATTGATTACTACTAGCTTCGGTGGTGTTGTAACATGGGTTCCAGGTTGAACAGGTTCCAGGAGAGATACGTAGAACACGGGATGAATTTGCTTGTTGGATGGTAAGGCTAGTTTGACTGCTACTGGATTTATCACAGAAGTGATGGCAAATGGACCTGGGTACCTTGGGCGGAATATCTGTTTCCTTTAATGGGCACATGTTTCGATGCCAACCAGACTTTATTGGGGACCTTTGCTCGGTGCTGGTCAGCGAATTTCTTTTGACGATTCTTAGCTTGGAGTAAGTGTTTGACTGCCCTTTAAAAGGTTTGAGAAATGGTCGTGTGCAAGGTTTTAATTGCTGGCATTTCCAGGGTTGTAGGGGCATCTAACTCCGAAGTGCGTGGATGCCTGCCATATATGGTATAAAAGGGAGTTTGCCCAGTGCTGGTGTGTAGAGAATTATTGTAGGCATATTCAGCTATCCATAGCAGATCTGTCCAACTTCCTTCTGTTTGATGTAGCATACAGCGGAGGTACTCCTCGAGCGTTTGATTCGTTCTCTCCGTTTGAGCATCCGTTTGGGGATGGTGACTGGTGGATAACCAGATGTCGATTTGGGCCATAGAACAGCACTTCCTCCAGAAATTGGACACAAATTGAGCACCTCGATATGAGACCAGTACTGAAGGGAATCCATGGAGCTGTACGATGCATTCAAGAAACACTTTGGCCAACGTGAATGCGTTTGGGAGACCCGTAAGAGGAATGAAGTGTGTCATGTTGGAAAACAGGTCCACAAGCACTAGACTGGGTGGCAAGTCGGTAATAAAGTCAAGAGACAGCGTATGCCAGGGCACTTGTCGAATATCCAATGGTAGAAGGAGTCCAGCTGGTTTCTGTTTTGATGATTTATTTTGTGCACATACTCCACAGGATAGGATGAATTGGATAATGTCCTTGCGCCATGTGGGCAACCAGTAACTCCATTTTACCTTGGCTAGGGGCTTTGCAATTCCAGGATGACCCTCGATTAAGGAATCGTGATAACCGGACATGACTTGTTCTCGTAGTTCTTTGTTCGGCAGAAATAAACGGTTCCTGAAATAGGGTAGCTGGTTCTTAATTGTGTGATGTTCACCTTGAGTACTCCATTCTCGCAATTGCTCGGGACTCATCAAGCTTCAGATTTCGTCATGTAACTCGCTCTGTGTCATGGTTGTTGTAATTCCTAGGAGTTAGTCACTTGGAATAATGGCTATTGGGTCGGGAACCTTGTATCCTTGTTCATGAATTCCCATACGTGGAAGAGCATCGGCTTTTCTGTTTTTCACTCCCGGGCGAAACCTGATCATAAAATCATATTCAGCGAACAAAAGGGCCCAGCGTAGTTGCCGCAAAGATTGAGCCTTTGCTGTTTTGAGGTATTGGAGATTTCGATGGTCAGTTATTACAGTGATCGTGTGTCTGGCACCTAGGAGATAATGTCGGCAGTCCTTGCAGGCTGACTTGATGGCTAGAAGTTCTTTGTCTGTGATAGTGTAATTAAGCTCGGGTGGTGTCAATTTATGCGACCAGAATGCGACAGGGTGTAATTGACCTGTTTCTGGGTCCTTTTGTGAGTGGACAGCTCCCATTGCCATACTTGAGGCATCCGTCTCCACCACGTAGGGGAGGTCTGGGCGAGAATGACGTAGAATCAGGGCAGAATTGAACCTCCTCTTGAGTTCCCAGAAAGCTTTTTCTGCTTCGTCTGTCCAGAGAAACTTCTTATTGCCTTTCTTTAGCAATGATGCGATTGGATGCACTATTTGCGAGAACCCCGGGATGAATCGGCGGTAGAGGTTTGCGAAACCCAACATGCTCTGGACTCCATCGAACGAATTTGGCGATGGCCAATTTAGGATAGCATCTACCTTGTGCACATCCATTCGAATTTCTTTTGGGGGGAGGACGAAACCTAGAAATTCCACCTCGGAGACATGAAATGAGCATTTTTCAAGTTTGGCATAGAGCTGGTGTTGGCGGAGTTTTGCCAATACAGATCGAACATGCTTCTCGTGGTCCTGTTTTGATGCGGAATATACCGGGATATCGTCAATGTACACTAGGGCACGGACGTCGATTAACTCCCTTAAAACATTGTTCATGAAGTATTGAAATGCAGCTGAGCGTTGCAAAGGCCAAAGGACATTACTTGATAGTCGTACAGGCCATATTTGGTACGAAAGGTGGTTTTCCATTCGTCAAACTTTTTCACTCAAAAGAGGTGGTACGCTCCTCTAAGGTCTAATTTTGTGTAGATTTGGGCGTCTTTGACTTGATCAAGCAGTTCGGGGATGAGTGGTAGAGGGTAGCGATTTTTCACAGTGATCTGGTTTAGTGCATGATAGTTGATGCATGTCCTCAGGTCCCCTTCCTTCTTCGGCATGAAGAATAGGGGAGAGGCTGCTGGCGACTTCGAGGGGCGTATGAATCCGTTTGCCAGGTACTGGTCTAAGTAGGACTTTAGATGCTGGTTTTCTGGTTTGGTGAGTGTGTAGATTCGCCCACAAGGAATCTGTGCACCGGGTATCAGGTTGATCTGGCAATCGTATGGTCTGTGCGGTGGTAAGGTATTAGCTTGCTCTTTCTGAAATACATCTTGAAAGTCCTAGTCCTAGTATTCATTTGGTAAGGTATCGGTTCCCTCCAGAGTTGTTGCCACTGTCCCATGAGTAGGAGTTCTAGTAGTATCACTTGACTTTTCCCCTAGGCGATAACAAGTGTGAGCACAACTTTTGTGAAAGGCCAACTCTTTTGCACGCCAATCTATTAGAGGATTGTGAGCTACCAACCACGGCACTCCTAAAATCAACCGAAACTGGGGCGCCTTATGAGGTTGAAAGCTATATATTCCCGATGTGCATCCTGGCACAGAAGGGTTAACACTGCAGTGCATTGGGATACCGGACCAGAAGCTATTTCTGTGCCATCAACAGTGGTGACTGTCATGATCACTGCTTCCAAGGAGCCAGGACCAGCCCAACCTCCTTGGAAGCAGGCCCCTAACCCTAATCCTAGGCACCAGCCGGTCCCCACGGGAACCTTTTGGACCTTGTCCTGGCGCCGGTGGCACCAGGCTCATCAGAATCATCGGTCCCGGCACTGGAAGCGCCGGGCTCATAATATGTGTGCAGATGCTTGGGTGGACTTACCTGCAGCAGACCATGCTGCTTACTTACAAGCCTATTAGAAGTCCTCTGTGAACAGGAACTACTTTCTTACCTGGGTGGGGCAAGCTCCACTCCCTGGATTCAGCACTGGAAAGCTTCTGGAACTGGAACTCTTTTCTTACCTAGGCGGGGCCGTGGAGGAAGACGCCTCATCACTCCAAGGCTATTTAAACCACACCCGATAGACGAAACGTGTTTCGCGTTATTCTGCATCTGCAGCAGAACGCTCACCGAGTCTGTTCCAGCCTTTCTTCTTACGATCCTGAATCTGCAAGAATCATACTCACCATTCCTGCATCCTGAATCTGCAAGAAGCATACTCACCATTCCCGCATCCAGTCGAGAGCAGCACCTGCAGAGACAAGAAACAGCAGGTTAGCAAGGCAGCCTTAACTCGCAGTGCTACTCACCTGATCCATCGGCTGCGGTCATTTTCGGCACGCTGCACCTCCGCCTGCGAAGATAAAAGCATTGTCACTACTCACCGGCACTCCGTGAATTCTGGATTTCTTCACACTGCATCGCCGCCTGCGGAGATAAAAGCATTGTATCTACTTACGGACATTCCGCGGACTCAGGCGCTGCAAACCAACTTCTGAAAAACAAAAGAAGAGACATTAGACAGGTATTTACTTACGCCCATCGCGCTCTTCGTAATAGAACACCTGCAATACTCCGGCGTCTCTTCGGCACGAACTACGCTGCAAGGGAAAAGACAGTTAGAGCGCTTGCATTTAATCACGCATTTCCAGGCGCTTCACTCCATCTTCCTCAAGAGTCCTGCAAGACAAAAGGGAGAAAAGCATTATACGAAGTCCTGTTCAATGTTAACGTGCCTTGCACCTAAAGACTATAAAGACTAAAAAGGTGTCTGGAAACTCACCGCTCGTGCAGTTAACGACGGTAACGGTCTTCTGAGTCCAAGAGGCCTATGTTTCACCAGTGAAGGAACTGGCAACAGCGCCCTGCGCCCGACGCAGATGGAGAGCCCAGCATTCACCTATCTAAGGTGAGCACGTTGACCTGGGGGCTCTACGGAGAGGGAGAGAGAGGAATAGGGACATTGAACAACCCAGACCATTAACCCCCCATATTCTTTCACCTGCAGAAACCTCACCCTACGAGTTCGACACACAGTGCGAAGAGGTTCGACCCCAGAAGTCCATCGGGTTCTGCACATCACCTTTCGAGTCGCAGGCACCTTCCTGCCAAGATCAGCGCCTCCGTGGGAATCAGGTGAGCGTTACAATGACAGTGTCTGTGGTTGACTTGGGGCATAATGGAGGCCCCATCTTTGCTGCGAGATCTTGGTCCATATAGTTCCCAAAGGCTCCACTGTCTATTTACGCTTTTACTGCGTGCATCCGAGATGGTTGCTGGTGGTTGGTCAAGATCACAGACAATGCAAAATGGGAGGTCTGTAGTTCACTTTCTTCGCTCGACAAGTGGACCCCTACGATTCTCTTTGGTGGTTTCACTGCACACTCTTTAAGGAAATGGCCTGACTTTACACAGTACAAACATAACTGCAGCTGTCTTCTCTTGTCCCTTTCAGCCTTAGTCAAAGGGGACCTGACCCCTCTGATTTGGATTGGTTCCCCTGAACTTTCTGTTGTTCGAGAAACATTGTCCTTTGAACGTACATACATAGGGCGAGGGTCCAGTCTGATTCGATCTGCTCTTCGATCTTGGAACCTATGAACTAATTGAACAACAAGGTTAATAAATTCTGCAGAGTCTTTCGGGGGGGGGGTCCACCACTTGTACGAGAACATCTTTTAGCTCCCCTCGTAGTCCCCGATGAAATAACGTGGTTCTTTTCTCCTCTGGCCATCCTGCTTCAACCACAAGCCTATTGAAGGTGGCTATGTATGTTAGTAAGCCTTGGCTTCCTTGACAAAGGGACAAAAGTTTGTTGTCTAGTGCCTGTCCATGAGTTTGACGAGCAAAGAGTTTTTCCATCTCCTGCTGGAAACCCCTGAGGTCATGTAGCAAAGGTTCATCTTGATTGACAAAGGGTACAGACCAGTCTGCAGCACTGCTGCTCAGATAGGATAGCCCAAAAGCCACCCGTGATTGGTCATTCGGAAAGGCCGCTGGCCTACAAAGGAAATGCAGACGGCATTGGTTCATAAACGTTGCATACTTCTTGGGATCTCCCGTAAATCGTTCAGGTGGGGCCAAAGGAACTGCCCCTTTAAGGGTGACCTGAACAGGGTTGGCTGATGGTGCTGGCATTGAAAACCCGTTACCAGGTAACGGTGCATGTCCCGCCTGTGACTGGAAAATTTTCCGGCTTAAGTCATCAGTGCGCTCTTTAGCGACTATCAACCCTCTCCTCAGGGTATTGGTCTCCTACCTGGCTGCATGTACTTCGGCACGTAACTGCCCGAACATTTGGGCTAACTGGTCGGTTTCTGACGTTTCCATGACATCAAGGTGGATTATGGTGTGGGGGTTTACGTTCTGTAACGTTCACCTGTTATCAACGGGGACTCCACTCAGCCTGTCTGGACCTCCCACGACCTCAAACTCTTCCTTAGAATCTGTTCAGTTGGAGACTGGGCCTGAAACACAGGATTTCCGGATTTAAACTCTGTTGTCTCTGGATGCTTAACCTCCTCTTCCTTTGGGGACCAAACCTTCCCCTATGTCCTTTCCTCACCTTATTTTCTGGTGTTGTGTGCTCTCCGTCCTGCTCCTTCGGTGCAGAGGTGCGTCGGTCGATGTGGGCGCTATGTAACCTAGTTGCTTCACTGGTGCGGCCCAATTGGGTCTGACAAGGTAGGTTTGATGATTTGTATTGAATTGTCCTCTTCTTTTCTCTTGCCCCCTTTATAACTTTTCCTTTCTCCTTAGGTGTTGGCGAAGTCGGAGATGGTGTCGAGTGGCTTAAGGGAGCCGACCACTAAGCGGTGGTGAAAGCGCGATGAGCTGCGCTTTTCGCTTTTTCTTGTGCTGATCAATGTCTCTCTCTGTCCCCTACAGGCGTTGCAATGTCCCAGCGAGGCTGCCGGCTGAGAGAATAAGGTGCGGTGAGTAAGCGCGATATGCGGCACCTTATTGTCCTTAATGTGCTAATCTGTCTTATCTTTTCTCTTTGCAGGTCAATGGCGTGCTCCGGAACTGAAGTTACCCTGAGCAGCTCGAGTCCGGGTAAGAGTTTGAATCTTCTTGCTGTTTTTTGGGTGAGCGGGATACACATATGCGTATTAATGTCTTTTCCTTTCGTTCGCTTCTTCTAGGATGCAGCATGCCGAGATGGAGATGACACCGCCGTAAATGCTGCCCACAGGACTAGAGGAGCGATGGATGGAAGCAGGATCCTCCGCCAAGGTGAGTATACTACTAACGCTGTTCTTGTTCTTGCAGGTGCACGGATGCGGAGGAAAAGGCAAAGGCCTTCAGGAGATCGAATCGAACACGGTGAGCGTCACGCTGCAGGTGCAGAGTAATGCAAAGAGTGTTCCTCTGCCCGGGCATGGTTTAAATAGCCTCCAGGTATCCCAGGTATCCCTGGGTTGAACCACACCCAAAAAGCTAGACCACATAGCTCAGTTTGTAGAACTGAGTTATGTGGGGGCATCCATATTGCCCACAGTGCATTACAGAGTCCAATGCCAAGTTGTTTTCAGAGTTATGAATGAGCCTGGCACCACAAGCGCCAGGTCTGGCTCCAAGTGGGTCTCAGATAAGACAGAGAGGTCTTCAGGGTCCATGTGGGTGATTGAGGCCTGGCTCCAGTATGTTGTCTCAGGGGTTGGGGGCAGGGATCATGACACCATCTCTACTCTTTGCCCTCTTCAACTCATCCAGAACAGGACCACAAGACTTATCCTTGGCCTCAAGCCCAGGGACCACATCTCTCCTGCCCTGGAACCCCTCCACTGGCTCCCGATGGCTGTAAGGATCAAGTGTAAGACCCTCTGCGTCATCCACATGGCTTACTGGGGCCATGGCCTCACTACCTTCAACTGTCTCTTCCTAAGTACCTTCCTCCTAGAGCCCTTTGCTTGTCTACTTCCAACTCTCTGTGGGTGAGTCGCTTCTCCAATCAGAGAATGGGGGTTGATCTCTCTCCTCTGCAGGTGCCTCCCTCTGGAATGGCCTCCCTGCCTCGCTCTGCCTTGAGCCAGATCTCCTTAAGTTCTGTAAGGTCCTCAAGACCTCCCTTTCCCCTCTTCTTTCTTGCTCCCTCTCCCCTGCTAACCTTCGCTTGCTCCTGCTCCATCTGCTGACTGGTTGCTCAGTGTCCACTGAGTCTTACAGGACACCAGAACCCCCCCCCCCCCCGACCAGTTCCCTGCAATTGCTGCATGGTCCAACTTGCACTGCTGCCTGGCTAACCTTAAGCTACCAGGCTGGGATTGCCCCCTGTGGTCCCAGGCTTCCTTGCACTTAACTTAGGGCCCTGCTGCTCCGGTTGTACTTCTCCATGTACCCTCCCCTCTGCACTTCTTGTTGCGTACTTGCACAATCTCAATGGCACGAGGCCTAGTAAGATCGCTGTCTTATCATCCCTTTGTTCCTCCTCCCATGCCTTGTTGCGCCTTTAAACACTTGTGTATAGGCGCATAATAAATAACAGATCAATCAATCACTCAAGCAATGAGGAAATAATAGAAAGTAATGAAGTGTGTAACTTACTGGGTAATAGACTGCTATGGAACACAGCTCAAATCAAAATATTCAACAAAGTACTGAATTAATCCCTAGGTATGAATTTAAATTATAAGGGAATGGATTAGACATTGCCCACCCGCAGTAAAGATATCAAAGGAAATATTGAGGAAACCTTACAATTCCTGGTAGAGGTGAGTAAACAAAGACTGATTCGTAGTGAAACCCCAATCAGGATGCATGATGTGGTTATCACAGCCAGAAAAAAACAGATGTGTTTGTGTTGGGAGATAAAGTAACTAATCAGGAGTTACATGAGTCTGGATGTAAGAAAGAGACATATCTCTAAAATTAAGACTAATTACAAAAATTGGTTAAAACTACATAGGCGATCCGAGAATAGTGCTCAATGGCGTATTGTCTTTCTTCTATGTAGTAATGAAGGATGCACATTTTGAATCAATGGGCAAAGGACAATGGTATTTTAGGTTACAAATAAACAGGCTTTAGAAAAAGACCCAGTACCACTCATAATATCTGGACTCTGACGTTTCTTATACACACCACATTGCAATGTAAAGATCAGAATCTCTATGTTAGCTTTATTGATTATATCAGAGCTTTTGATGCAGTCCTTCAAAATAAACTGTGGGAGAAATTAGAGCGATGGAGTATTGACCCAGGATTGTTGTATTTTAATAAACAGCTTCCAGTACACACTTCAGATAAGATATGGTTTAATAATCAAGGGAAGATATCTACATCTATTCCGACCAGTGGTGGAGATAAAAAGGGATGTGTGTTGGCACGAGTGCTTTATAACCTCTATGTTGCTGATATGGAGCCAGCGTTGAAAAAGGTTAATAACTTTCCTCCCAGGGTTGGTGTTGCTCCCATAGTATGGTTATTCCATGCTGATGATACCATAACGATGGACAAAACTGCTGTGGATCTTCAGCACAGTATTAAATGCAATATTGTGCCATTCTCAGGAGAATGGTCTTCAGATGAATACAGAAAGAACTAAGCTCATGGTAATAGGGAAAAACATAAGGGACAATAAGAAGTTTGTATGGAAGTCAAGAGCGAACACGGTGGAGGTAGTAACCAAATATAAGTACCTGGGCTTAATGGTTGGGCACCGGCTAGGCTCCGCTGTCTTATGCAAATCTATTTCTTCGGAAATAATGGCTAGATTTTTGTTTACGTAATCTTTTATCAGTAAATATTTTTCGATGGGAGGAATACTACTAGCATAGTTCCTGCAGTTATTTATAGACCAGAAGCCTCTATGGAGAGGGAAGTTGAATGATTTAAGAGGTTGGAAGGCAGGATTTGGTGGCTGACAGTAGGTCTGCCCAACTCCATTCCCATGGAGGCTCTCTGCTGTGAACTGGGTCTTACTTAATGGAGGATTTCTAAGAACTTGTTTTACCTCAAAATCCTTTTGTGATGCATAGTAATAGTTCCTCTGTATGGGGCCTTTTTAAATACACTGAATAGTGATTCTTCTAAAGTATGTAATGAAGTAACTAATGTGATAAAATGTTTCATAATGATATTAGTTTAGATATGTGGATGTATGAAAATAATTATGGAATAATCAGGAGAAAGCTTATACATGAAGTTAATGTTTGGGACAGAGATCAGCAGACAAAATATCCGGCTGGAAAAAATAAATGTTAGGACCTTGTGAGACTGCGATTTTATTTTCCGTACCCTTCTTCCTATATTGTACAGACTGACATCAAGCAGCTAGTTAGTTTTATAATGGCTCAGCGTTTAAATACACTCAAAAGTGGATAATCTAGGAGCCTGGACTAAAATACATTACTCCTCAAGACTCTGTATATTGTGCAGTTGTGAAGTAGAAACTGCACAGCACATTCTTACCCAATGCTAAAAATGGAGACAGAAATATTTAAAGGTTTATTGTAGATTTGTGAGTAATATTGATTATCATGTATGTGATCAGTTTTGGGCTGAGATATATGCTGGCTCTCCTCTAATTGCTTTAGCAGCAGCTCATCATAAATGGATGGAATTTGAAAGTATGCTGCATAATGTAGTTTTAAATGTTTTAACCTGAGTACTAATTTTTATATAATAATGCAATGTCTTTTATTGTGATTCTATATGTGTAGAGGAAATTCTGGGTAAACTAAAATTTGTTTGTGGGTTTGTGGCGTGGTGAAGTGTTGTTCCTTATACAATTCCGCACTGTTTTACCAATCTGCACAAAATGTTGCATAGATAACCTGTTAGGAACCCCTGACATTACTGGCTAAATGACATTTGGACACCCCACCACTTTCCCTGGATTTCAGCAAAACTCGAAATATGTCTGTGGGTTTGTGGCTTGGCGAAGTGTTGTTCCTAATACAATTCCACACTGTTTCACCAATCTGCACCAAATGTTGCATAGTTACCTGTTCGGACCCTCCGTATATTACTGGCTACATGACATGCGGACACCCCACCCCTTTCCCTGGATGTCAGCTCTTCAAACATGAGATGGTTGCCTGAAATCACCGAAACATCAATGTGGTCATAGAAGAACCAGTCCTCAACCCTAGAGTGCACGGTTTCGTGGACATTTGCACTGCAATGTACAGTAATGAACTACACCAGGGTCAGGCAACCGGTGGGGATAGAGCACAGTAGGTCCCAGTATGCAGCAGCACACCACACACACCCATGTTCAGTGCACTTCACTTCAGAGTGCAAAGCACATCAAGCGATAAGCAAATCGGATCAGCGACCTTCAGGATCATTGATTTTCAACAATTGATGTGAGTGTTGTCATGTCTGTCCCCAAAATAAGCACCTCATAGGTATGGTCAGCCTATAGTTTACAAGATTGCATTGCAGCAGAGCCACCTCAGACCTTCACCCTTTTGAGTCCAAACAATTGAGTACCATTAATTTGGGGAAAAATACTAGCAATTATTATAGTGTTTCAAAGAAGTCAGAATCCACTATAAAGTGCTATAATCAAACGTGATATTACGGAAAACACAAAGCCTTATTTTTTAAACGTTAGGTTCTGCTAATAAGCATTAGGCTTGCCCAGTTAGATGGAGCATTGCTTGCCTGCTCGAGTTGAAGCAGACCTCAGCCTATGAATGACAGGAAAGGGGTAAAAGTGGAAAGGATAAAGAAGCAGGATTTCAAGGGAGATAAACAGGCAAAGAAATTGAAAGGTTGAGGAGGTTTTGGGGTGGGTGTGATAATAGAGGTGCATTTCTAATCATTCGCAGTGTTTCAAGCGAATGCTGATTGTGAAAAGAAGGAAGGAGATTCTGACGACACGCAATTTTCTGTGAAGGCAATTTTTAGTATGTTGATTGTGTGTTACTATTATGAGTCAATGCCTTATAAGTATGGAGGCTTCTTACCCAGATGACATTTTTGAATGTTGTCCCTTCCCGTAACAGGGTAACAGGGAGGATGATCTGGGGTGCCAAGCTGGCTGACAGAGGAGCCAGAGTCAAGAGTTGTAGAGGCGAGCAAAGAGGGGAAATGAGGCACAGAAAGGAAGGGGTCAATTCAAACAACCAAGAGCCGTGGCGTGACGTCACAGCCACTTGATGAGGGTTGTGTTTGGGCAATCAATATTAGGCGCCATGACTGAGGTGCTGTGCAGTAGCAAGAAGAAGGCTACCAAACCTCCCAAATCTGTATGCATCCATAACAGAAAACATCTAGACCTCAACCTCCCTCTCCCAGGGAGGAAGGGGCCTGTATTATATCATCCAGAGGACGAATAACAGGAAGTGTCCACAGCTCACCCAGGAAGTGTAGACACAGGTGGTCAATTTAATTGTGCTGAACATTCTGAAAGTCTACTCCTTGTGTGACAGAAGGGCAGTATGGTCCCGTTAACATAGCATATTGCGATAAGATAAAAGAAGAGCACTACAGAGAGTTACCCTGTGCACAAATCTATAGGGTGTGGATAGTGTATAGGCTGTGAGTGGAACAGGAATGTTGGATCAATCCAAAAGCAAACCTTAATCACAGGGAGCGCCATCTGTTGTAAAAATGAAGTTGGTAGATAAATTAAAAAACTGTGACTAAATGTTTGGTTTTTTTCTTGAGTGCTTTTAGAGTTGCCCAGGCGCACAGGATGTGTATCAATATACAGGTCTGTTCTGCAATTGAGAGTTATAGGGAAGATAGCTTCATCTCCGCCTCTGAGACCCACACATTCTTCTGACGTCTCCAGCTCGACACTGCCTGCCTGTTACCAGGTTCCTCAAGCTCCTAGATATCTGCCCTGCTGTACCCGACATTATGTCTGAGCCAGTGCAGACCGTTCGCCACTGAAGGCTAGTCTCTTTTTCTACACACCTGGGGACGCTGAGTCTTCCACAACGCCAAACGGGCATCACATGCTGTTCCCAGCGGTTGGACAAGACGCCGCCTTCAGACTCGTCCCCAGCTTGGCACTAACAGTGCCAGTCAACCAATATGGTGTAAAAATGCCTGGCTCAACACTGTTGAGCCCCAAAGACCATCACTGTAAGATATTTGAAGTGGCCCTGTCCCCCTGGTAAGCCTTGGAGGATGCCAGTGGCTTTTAATCCCCTTTCGCTACCTTCTGAAAGACATATTATTTAACTTTGACATTTGGCTGCTAAAAGTATTGCCGGAGCAGCCCTTTTTACAAAGAGTGCCTTTTATTCTAAAGTCTGCTTTTTCCGTTTTTTCCTTACAGGTGGACCAGTAGTGTTTTTAATTAGTTTTGCACATTTATGTTAGTTTAATTAAAGAATGAAAGAGCCTATTTTTATAGAACCTTGGGTGGGATTGCATGTAAACAAGCTCACACCCCTACTGAAGAGTATAGCCTGCCCTCGGCACATGTTTCTACATGGGTTCACTGCTGGTTTAGTAGCTGTATCGGGCTGTGTTGGAGTTTTGGCAAGTACTCATCTCTGTACTCCTGCAGAAGAGTGGTATTTTTTATTATGATGTCATAGCATGACCCTTAGAAAGCACATGTTACACCCTCCCAGCCTGTCAGGAACTCTCCTCATTTGGTACAGCCAAGTCTTGCTCTGTCCTTGTGTTATGAATGCTCGCCCTCGCCCTCTTTTTACTTGCTACTCCCCCCCAGTGATTCAAACAGTACATCACTTTGTGATAGTCTAATGCTAACTAAACCACTCTTATCTTTACCAACTCAAAGATGAATTTTCATGTGAGCTTGGCCTTCTCGGGTTGCAAACACAAACGGGTGTCCGTTTATTCCTCTTAAAGAAGCGGCAGCAAACTATCGACAAACTATCGCCTTATGTAGGAACTATTTTGCTACGATTGCAAAAGTTAAAGCATCAGTAAAATCTAGTTGGAATTCAGAATAGAGCACATTACAGCAATCCATTCAACACAAACCTAGACTATTAACTATAATCAGGATACTGGGAGATACATATTTCAGGATTCAATAACAATGTTCCAGTTGATAAAATCCTGTCCATGCCATCTCTGATACCTGAGTACTCAAAGACAGGGGCACATTCGGGCCGTGGCATCCATGATATCTGAGTACTCAAAGACAGGGGCATTAGCCAGGCCGTGGCACCTCTGATATCTGAGTACTCCTAGAGAGGGGAACATCCAGGCCGTGGCCTCTGTGATATCTGAGTACTCAAAGACAGGGGCATATCTACGCCCTGACATTTCTGATACCTGAGTACTCAAAGAAAGGGGCACATTCAGGCTGTGGCACCTCTGATATCTGAGTACTCAAAGACAGGGGCATAGCCAGGCTGTGGCACCTCTGATATCTGAGTACTCAAAGACAGGGGCACATCCAGGCCGTGGCATCTCTGATACCTGAGTACTCAAAGACAGGGGCACATCTAGACCGTAGCACCTCTGATGTCTGAGTACTCAAAGAAAGGGGCACATTCAGGCCATGACATCTCTGATACCTGAGTACTCAAAGACAGGGGCATACCCACGCCCTGACATTTCTGATACCTGAGTACTCAAAGAAAGGGGCACATTCAGTCTGTGGCACCTCTGATATCTGAGTACTCAAAGACAGGGGCATAGCCAGGCTGTGGCACCTCTGATATCTGAGTACTCCTAGAGAGGGGAACATCCAGGCCGTGGCCTCTCTGATACCTGAGTACTCAAAGACAGGGGCACATCTAGACCGTGGCACCTCTGATATCTGAGTACTCAAAGACAGGGGCATATCTACGCCCTGACATTTCTGATACCTGAGTACTCAAAGAAAGGGGCACATTCAGGCTGTGGCACCTCTGATATCTGAGTACTCAAAGACAGGGGCATAGCCAGGCTGTGGCACCTCTGATATCTGAGTACTCAAAGACAGGGGCACATCCAGGCCTTGGCATCTCTGATACCTGAGTACTCAAAGACAGGGGCACATCTAGACCGAGGCACCTCTGATGTCTGAGTACTCAAAGACAGGGGCACATTCAGGCCATGACATCTCTGATACCTGAGTACTCAAAGACAGGGGCATACCCACGCCCTGACATTTCTGATACCTGAGTACTCAAAGACAGGGGCATACCCACGCCCTGACATTTCTGATATCTGAGTACTCAAAGACAGGGGCACATCCAGGCCGTGGCATCTCTGATACCTGAGTACTCAAAGACAGGGGCACATCTAGACCGTGGCACCTCTGATGTCTGAGTACTCAAAGACAGGGTCACATTCAGGCCATGACATCTCTGATACCTGAGTACTCAAAGACAGGGGCATACCCACGCCCTGACATTTCTGATACCTGAGTACTCAAAGAAAGGGGCACATTCAGGCTGTGGCACCTCTGATATCTGAGTACTCAAAGACAGGGGCACATCCAATACTGGTCTTTAGGAAATTCATGATTATATTAAACTCACGGAGGCAATGAATTATGCTTCTCCAAATGTAATTGTCAGAAGATTAAAGAGTTGGAGGCGAGGTGAATGTGTAACAATGATGACATTGTGGAGACTCTTAAGCACCTCCTGGTATTGTGTCCTTCTCGGCAATCATCCTGATTAAAGCACTTTAAAAAATTACTTCGAGAAGGCGATTCTATTACTGTGAAATATTTGGGGTGAAGAAGGCTACCCTACATCAATTGCTATTGAAGTTGCACATTTCTTAAATAGTTTGCACTTAGGCGAACATTGGAACAGACAGGTAAATGTGAGCAGTTGATAGCATTTTCTTTCTAGATAATTGATCGTTTTATATGTATTAATGTGGAAGTATTGAATAATTAGAATTATTTACATTGTAATGAGTATGTATTTGTAAGAAGAAGGTATTCATGGCATGCGGTATGTGATCTCGCCGCTCGTGGAACTGCCACTATTGATTCCAACTCTAGGTTATTTTGCCCAATGTACAGTTACCCAAATAGAGGATGATGTTTTTAGGCCTGGGTCCACACTGCAAACGTGCCCTTTTCTCCTATGTTTCTTTTTTTCTCTTCCATAGTTTTAAAGATTCGTTGAATTTTGCATGTATTTGATTTTCTTGGTGTTTGAGAGGTTTGTAGTGTGGCTCTGTGCATTTTTACTTCATTGTTAGTGACATATTGTATTTTTATGAAATGTTATATTAAATGTACTGTTAAGGTTGAACATTTTGATTTAACCAATAAACGATTAAAGAACAAATAAAATATATAAACATTTATATCAACTTTTTAGTGGACAACCCTTTCCATGAACATCAAGGAAAGGAGCAGTCTCGAGTTACAATCACTTCAGTGACCCTGGTACTTCCTCTGTGGCCCGCTGACCCCTGATCACAGAGGCATTGCTAGTGACTAGTGGCCACCTCACTTAGTGTTTTGCTTTGTGAACAACATGTTGACCTAAAATAAATGACGTTGGTTTTGATACGCAGTTACTGTGTCCCTTACTTTCAAAACCAGAGCAAGTTGCTAACGATGGTGTGCGACCTGCATCTTTGCAGCTTGGACCACTGTGTTTTCCGGGTATGGTTTCAACATTCATAGAATGCTGCCATGGTACTATGGAAGGCTAAAAAGGCTGACCACTGCTGACCCAAAGATAGTGTTCATGTCCTTAACCACTTTGCACAAAAGCACAAGCCCAGGTGGTTCTGTGAGAGACTACTGTGGTGGTGGTGACTGGGGGAGAACAGAAAGAGCTCCAACCACAGATGTAACTCTTAACACTATCCTAATGTCGGAGTGTCTGCATGATTCTGTTATAAATTATTTCAAAATGGGGTTCCAAGCAGTAAACCAAGTGTCCTTTGCATGCATAATCAGACCACCATATAGGGCAAAAGGGGGCACAAGTCCCTCATTATTAGTCATTATTCCATTTGATGGTGACTGGGTGCAATATAAAATCTTTGGTAGCATAACTAAGTGGGAAACAAAAAGTTTTTGCTCAATTTTCAGAGACTTGTGAAAATGGCAAATTCACATTTCTGACATTCAACCACTCTCAAATGTTATTATTTTTTTAACTGCTTATTTATTACACTTGGAATACAACAGTATTTTTACCACATTTGAATTAAGAAACATGATCAAATACATTCTCGACGGTCACGCACACGGGTATAGAAATCAGAGCAGAAAAGGGAATTGGTAGTTCACTTCAGGGGGGTGGGTCAGCCGCGGCCAGGTACGCCCGGAATTCAGACCATATGTCCTTGGGTTTGGCGGCTTTAGACATTAAGGTGATATACAATTCCTCAGCATCCTTTGCCCAGACCGTGTCCTTCAGCCATATCTCCTTCGTTGGAGGCAGTTTGTGCGTCCACCTCATAAGTATTGTCCTTTTGGCCAACAAGAAACCGATGTTCAAGAGTCTGCGCTGGGGTACACCCATGTGACCAATGTAGCCAAGCATGCAATCGTCTTCACGGTATATCCAATATACGTACAGTTTACAGCAGCACCAGAGCATGAACCGCAGCTGGGCATTGCTATCTCCACATCTGGGGCATAGATTGGTCACATTGGTACAACGGATTTTCAGCTGTACAAGCTACCTGGGAAACAATTCTCTTGCCTGCAAGCCCATTCTAGGGCACATTCACTTGTGTTTCATGCCCATTCGCTACGGCTGACTGGCGGGCTGGCGGGCTGGCGGAGGGGCCCCTCAGTACTGATCGTATGGTGCACTGGTGTTCAGGTTTGGCATTTTAGGGCACCTCCACTTCTGTTGCATGCCCATCGCTACGGCTGACTGGGGGGCTGGCTGAGCGGCCCCTCATTACCAATCTCAGGTTTGTTGGCTTGGGGCCTGAAAGCTTCCCTCCCTGCTCCGTAGTCCTACGAGGTCACTTTACAGTGACATAATGCGCTGTATAGAGTGGGGTATAGCCTCATGGTAAGAGTCAAAGCATAGTAACTTAGTAGCATTGTGCTCTGAGATTCAACTTTATTTCACACCAGCACAAAGAAAGTATAACAGTAAGGTCGACCCCATACCATTCTCTTTTTTTTTCGTGGACACCTTTTGGACTTCCTTCTCACTATACGCACTGTATATAATTATTTATTTTTATCGTTCTTGCTATTGTTACAGTTTCTTGGATATGGATGGGCAATGGAGAGGATGGAAGGGTGGGCGGCTTAGGCATATATTATTGAAATGTTGGGATATGGCAATTGTGTTGCGCTATCTACTTTGTTATTATTCTTCTTCAATCGAAAAATGTAAATTAAAAGCATAGTAACATACTAAGAAAGATGGGTGTCAGTCTGTCACTGCATGCAGAGTCACAGCATTCTGCCCAATCTCTTCTTTCCTACCCTGAGTGCATGCACAGCCTCCTCGGCCTTCCACATAGTCCTAGGTATGTATGTACTCTGATAGCCACCTTCCAGGAAGGGCACCGCCTGTCTCACTGTGAAATGAAGTCAAATCTAGTGAACACATTCTTAATCAAACTATTTCTGCCAATAAGAAGACAAGCCTTTTGAAATGTAACCACTCCATTCCCTTACCTTCTGTTACCAACCACATGCACTTTCATACTTAACTATGCCCCTCTCAGCTGAGGGTTGGCAGTCACTGAATTAACGTTCTGGAATTTGACTTGGGGTACAAACAATAGATACACTCTGAACCCCCTTATGCAACCACCACTACATTGTGTACTAGCTTACAATTCTCCTACTCTGCCCTGGAAACACAATGCAATTATCATAACACTTCAGGGCATATTTGCTACCTGCCTTTTGCAGATGCTTGGTCCACCTAACAAGACTGTCACACACCCATGCTATCTCAAAATATTCTCCCCCTGCTGCATCCCGACGTCCATGAGTTTGTTCAATCTATTGCCCACTTTCCCATCCCCTTATCATTCCCTCGCTGTTTTCTTTAAAGCAGACTGGGTCTGGGTACCCCGTGTGGGGGCACAGTATGCCACTTTACAGACAAGCCTAGGCTCTCTGAGACTACTACAGTCGCGATTTGGCACAGTATAAACACCTACTACCATAATATACGTTTTGGCACAGTATAGAATATGGCTCACATAACATACTGCATTTCACCTCATTGCATCCCATTCCTTCCAGTTCCTTGAAATGGTTCTCTGGGCCAACCAGGTAGCAGGTCCCTAAGGTCCATAATGAGGGTGCTTTAAGGGTATCAGTCCTTCTCGGGGCCCCTCTCGTTGCCTTAAGGTAATGAGAGGGGCCCCGAAATAAGAAAAAAAAAGAAACTCCATTTGTGGAAGCCACAAGTTGTGTCAAAGAATGAGCCATGAACCACTTGCCAAAAAGACCCCAAATGTTCTGTCATGTAGCCAAGAGGGAAAACGCCCCTTAATTAAAGGAGCAATGTCACCTTTTAATTAAATGAAACAGCAACTTGCCCCACAGCAAGATGTGAACGGTGTAGTCCTCTTGCCTTTGAGCCTGGACCTTGGCCTATAAAACAGCAATCCATTCACATTGTGAAATGAGTCAAACCCCAGAAGCTGCAGCAGAAGGGGAGTGAGTCTGGAGTGTGTGTGAGCAGCCACTCCAATATCTTACTATGGACACGCTGCCTTTGCACCACTGCTGGGGTGCATTATTGTATGGTTTCACTTGCATGCATCAGAGCAGGTTGATTACTGAGGTAGTGCTTTTATGTTAACTTACTCGTTGTACCATGTACAGATGTTTTCTGTAAGGTGATAGTTTCTGAGGCTGTTTACCAACGTAGTTTAATTTTTCAAAGACCAGACCTGAGGTGAAATCTCCCGTAAGCGAGTCTTGTGTTGACTGCACTCAAAGCCCTCCATTGCTGCCTCACATTTTCCTTTTTATGGGGTTGGCATGGGCATAGGAGCCCTTGCCCAATGGAAGGGGAGGACGCTTGTCGCTGTGCTTATTCCTCCTACTGCCTGTGCCGTCTAACCAGGGCTCTCAAGGTTCTCCCTTGGGAGCTCCTTCCCTTTTTAGTTTGGGCTTATTGGTGGCACGTGCGCCACCTATAAATCAAAACTATTGCATTAGAGTCCAGATAGGATAAATGGCATATGAGGAGGGACTTAAGATTGCAGTTGTTGTTTGGCAATTTGTCCACCCATTAGCTGCCCATGGGCATGCTAATCCCTATGGACATTCGCACCCAGTTCCTGGCCATCCCAGCCAAAAACACCTTCTTATGGGAACTCTTACAGCTGGCTTTAATCAAGCCTAACCATCAAACTTTGCACTCAAAGTGCCTGCCAGTGTTTTATCAAAGCAATCTTCTGAGAGTTAATGACTTCATTGATACAGAATTAGGGCTACTCTGTAGCCACAGTGGTCTGCCCCGGGGGGGTAACGTACCAGTGGGGGGCAAAGTCTATAATCTCAACAGAACAAAGGTACTGGTATGTTTAGGGGTTAGCCAGTGTGAAGTGTAAATGAATTAGAAATATTACACCCGGTCTAAACCCACATAACCTTGATGGTTATCAATTTGCATGCAAAAATACATATTGGAACACTCCTAGACAATAAAAAGATATTTACAGAGATTGATGTAAAAAAGAAAAAATGTTTTTAATATCGTAAAAAATTAAGTACATATAGTAAAAACCAACGTGGAAAGACATGTGTAATCAAGAAAACGAACATTCATTTCCCATTTGTCAATTGGGTATGAGAGCTTTCAAACAATCTAAGAAAATTAGAATTGGTACATCAAGGAAAGAACATAAATGAAAAGCAATTACAATATTGACAAAAAGCCAGTTATATATCACTGGGATACTTGATTGAATCACAGAAAAACACAGAAGTACAAAGTGAAGCCATCCCTGCCAAAAACACCTTCTTATGGGAACTCTTACAGCTGGCTTTAATCAAGCCTAACCATCAAACGTTGCACTCAAAGTGCCTGCCAGTGTTTTATCAAAGCAATCTTCTGAGAGTTAATGACTTCATTGAACCTGTAAATGTGCTGCACATGTAATTAAAATGTCTTAACAAGGCCTGCCTTCATCGATTTAAAAACACGTGCATGCCCTTCACTGAAGTCCTGTTAAAGAGAAGCATTGGCAAAGCCAACAGTTTTGGCATTTGCCAGGCACTGCTAATTAGATGCCCAGGTACTCGCACCATTTTGCACCTGCTTACTATCAATTGCTTGTTAATACCACCATGGAAGTGCCTTGCAAATGTCTTTCCAATGCCTACACAAAAGCCCAAAATGTTGGCATTGTCAATGCTTGTTTGTACTTGGGCCATACATTTCTCGCACACTGCCTTGTTCAGGTTCAACACAGCAAACAAAAGAAGTCCTGCGTGCAGGTTGGATTTGTAATCATTGCAGTAACACCCACCAAGGATATTGTACCCTGTATAACAGAGATGGCTATACAGATCCAGGATCCCCTTTCTCCGCCCGCTCGGTGAGTTTACAAGCCTTAAAGGGACAACCGCGTATTTAATTATGTTTGTTAGCTGCTTACCGGCGCCGCTGCCTGTCTGGACAACTGGCACTTGCTGATAAGTGCTGATAAGGTATAAGGTACATTACAGGAGGGTTTCAGTCAGCTCTAGACCTACACTCTGCTTGAGTGCATTTTCCCTGCAATAAAAAAATGATTATTCGTTAAGTCTTAAGAACAGGTGAAGGAACAATGAAATGGCAACCCATATTAGGGTTCACAGTCATGAAACCCCTCTCGAGACCTGAACCCTGCTTGGGTGTTTTTTCACTGTATGTATACAATTTTGCAGAATGATGTTTTTATCTGTTGAAAGGCTTAGCTCAGATGGATATTTGTCAGCGCTGTGTAAGAAGATTGAGGGCTTGCCTGCCTGTCACTTGGTTGTGCTGTCTGCACTGAAAGCCGGAGTACACAGAGCTGCGCGCTCAGGGAGCCCGGAAATGATGCCCTCTGTGTGGGTCTAAGGCAGTGGTCTTCAAACTTTTTTGGCCAGGGCCCCCCTGAGCAAAATTTGGGCAGGTCGGGACCCCCCAGAAATGCCAAAAGGACAGTATATATTGCGCGCCGTCACCTGCTCCCATCAAAGTCGCTGGGCTCCCTCATCCCACTCCTACCCAGTCGCTGGTCTCTCCCCACCCCATCACACACCCAGGGCTCTCCCCACTCTGCTCCCATCACTATCCCATGGTTCCCGCCCATTGTGCTCCCACCATAGTCCCTCGGTTCCCCCATCCCGTTCCCAACACAGTCTGAGGGCCAGTGGCGGCTGGTGAATCTTTTTTAAGTGGAGGGGCATTAAGGGGAGGTTCGGGGGGGTTTCCCCCTGTGAATTTCTTTTTAAATAATAGGTTAAAATGTTGCATTGTAGAGCATACTTTTAACAAAAAATGGGTAAATAGCCAAACAGTTTGCAATTGTTGCTGGGAGTCCAGGGGGCAGGCATTGATATTTTATTTCTATCGCGCTCGTACACAAGTGTTTCAGAGCGTGACAAGGCAAGGGAGGGGAACAGAGGAGAATAAAACAGCGATCTTACTAGGCCCAGTGACATTGAGAACGCGCAAGTGTGAGGGGAAAAGTGCATGGAAGGGGGGAGAAGTGGAAAGTGCGAAGCAGAGGAGAAACAGATAAATAACAATAAATAAATAATAAAGGCAACAAACAGTGGTAGTGCAGCCAGCAATTTGCAAGTGCTACGTTTAAGGCAGCAGACAGGGTAGGTCTGATAAGTGCAGGAAGAAAGATGGTTCTCCTCAAGTTTTAGAGTGGCAGGGCGCTGTTCCAGAGGGAGGCCCCAGCCGAAGACGGAGATCTACCCCCAGCTCGTTTCTTTGATAAACGACTGACCCTGAGGGAGTTGGAGGTAGAGGAGTGAAGAGCTCGAGAGGGGAGGTATTTGCGGAGGAATAGCTGAAGGTATTTTGGACCGAGGCCCCAGAAAGCCTTGTGGACAAGGCAGAGGGTTTTGAATGATAGATGTCCGGTAAAAAGATACCATCCCTGTCCCCTGGGTCCCACTGGTCCTAACACAATGAACATGATTATGTGTATATGCAAGGCGCTGCACATTCATACAGCAATCACTCTATCATTCACATGAGCATCCATCACCATACACTCACTCATAACGCATCCATACACATGTTTAAATAAAAACAATGAACATAAACGTACCTTCTGCATTGGCCTGTGTGTGGGTGCTGCTCCAGCTGCTCTGTCCGTATGTGCGAGGAGGCGCAGGAGCTCCCCCTCGGACATACAGACATGCAGTGCCCCAGCCAGCATTTCCAATGAGCTATGCAATGCTGGCGAAGCAAAACGCCCCAGCACTTGCATGGCTCAGTGAGCATGTGCGGCTGGGGAACTAAACTGAACTGTCAAAGGGAAACAGTGTTTCCCTTTGACAGTTCAGCCAGCCCAGGAGCACTCCATTAGCTGGATAAAGCAGCTGAGGGAGTGCTCACTGTTTCACTGGGCTGGCTCCTTAGCTCCTCCATTACGGGTGAGGGGCCACTATGCAGTTAGTAATGTTGACCATTGTTGCTGAATATATCACAATTTACTTACATTTTAACACAAAGCACCCCTTTGGGTACTATTGAAACAGTGGGCTTCATAACTACTCTGGCGGTAGCTGTGCCGGTAAAACCGGCACGGCTGCCACTGGAGTTGCATCCGGGTCTGGCACCCGCGAATGGGCAATTACTAGGTCATGCCGAGTTAGGCGGACATGATAATTGCCCTTTCGAAGGTGCCGGTAGATCCCCATTCCCATTTGAGCCCCATATGGCTCAAATGGGAAGGGGGAGCTCGGATGCACCGGCACCGTTAATAACGGTGCCGGTGCATCCGACGAGCTGAGGTCAGACCTGGCGGGGGCTGTCAAGCACCCACGAGCACAACTCTTACTATGGCGGAACGGTAGCAATGGTGCCGGTAGCTTACCAGCACCGTTGTTACTGGTCCGCCATAGTAGTAATGAGGCCCAGTCTGTGACTAAAGGAATGAATATGTGGGCCACTTTTTCATTGTTGCCTGAGACAGTTTCATGCTTCAGCCCGCCCATGTGGGCCACCCCTGCCCATTTCTTCCAATCTAAAAAAAATCTTTTTTCATGCTGAGCTCTCAGGGCCCCCCTGGGATGCACCCGCGGACCCCTAGGGGGTCGCGACCCACAGTTTGAATACCACTGGTCTAAGGAGTGTTGCCGTCTTCCAGCCAAGCCAAGCGTGTGACCTGCGCACTGCTTGGGTGGTTTTTTGGACTGTATCAGATCATGTTGCGAGGTTATGGTTTTATTTAATATGATGCTTAAATCAGATGAATGTTTGCACTAATGCTGACGAAGTTTGAGGTCTAGATTCTAAGAGACATTTTATTTAACATGCATAACAGGTCCCCCAGAATCCCCTGATTAGAAGACATTGTTCAGCTTCCCTATTGGGGATTATGAAGACCACTACTTCAGTGTAGTTTCGATGATTTCCTCCTGACACTGAAGTGTACACTTGTAGCATAATAACGTGGAAAGAGAGTTCATCTTACTGACACTACTTCATTTGTTATTTGTTCACAGTGAATAGGATTCATATATTATGAAAGTAAAGGTTTGACTGAAATGAAACCCAGCTCCCGAAGAAGGGATAATTGACCCCGAAACGCATTGAGCATTCTTTCCCCCTTTTTTGTGAATTTCTTTTTTTTTTTTTTTTTTTTTAATTGTGAACTTTCTTTGTGTACTTTCCATTGTATTTTCATTTGGTTTTTGACACTTTGGTATTAGTTTTCTTAACCAATGAATTGTGACCACTTGATATATGTGATGATGTTGTAAATCACCAAACATTTTGATGAACAATTTGAGATGAATATTGTCTTTTGTTTACCTTCTACTTTGATACAAAAAATATATACTGAAAACAAAACTGTGTGAATCGAATTATATCAATCTGTTTTCCTAAAAATCATAAAGTTGGCAATCCTAGAATAGACAGGCAAAACCTGATTGTTCCCCAATTCAGCTCTTTTTACTATATTAAACCTTAATAGATTAACAATATATTAAGTTTTGAATGTCTGTGGACAATACACAGAGTGTGCATGGGACGCAAGTGTTTTTGCACTCAGGGCTGTATCAAAATTGAATGCTGACCGCCACCTTCCACTTGGTTGTGCCCGCCTCAATAAAGGGTGGGGTCAAGAGTGCCTTTCGCACCTCTCTGACAAATCTGTACCTTCTGATAATATGCCCTGACCTAATTTCTCAGATACAGAATACCTGGTCTATTGCAGACATATTGCCTTATTTTCTCAAATAAATACTTAAGGTGAGAGAATACACTGTTGGGCTCCATTGATAACTGTTGTTAATCGTTTCTGTCATGCGGACAGTTGATATGATAACCTGCATTTTACACATTCACAACTTTAGGTTATGTTCACAGCAGCAATACCTGCACGGTTTTGCTAAATCTGACAACCATGTCACGTGACATACATTGTTAAATGACTCTGGATTTGCCATTAGGGACACCTTCATAGCTCCCTGTGTATGTTCCTCCCGGCCTAGAAAGGGGATGAAGCATCCATTTCCAGATGCATTTGTCCTTCAGTATAGTAGAACGGGAGAGGTGATTGATCTATGTATATTTGTAGCACTCAGTGTCAGGCGGTTGGCCCTCATTGTGAAATATGGGAGTTCAAAGAGTCCTGGTAGTGACGTTAACAAGCTTGTCGAGAGGACAGAAAGCATGGTTGGGAAGAACAAAGAGGATGCTGGCTGTCACTGTATTCCATGATAGAGAAGACAAGAGTGGTGAAGAGATGCTTGGCGGGGTTGAAAGGAAGGAGGTGCTGGATTTTCCTAATATTTAGGAGTTTGAGGCGAGCCGCCATTGCAATTTTGAAGATGAAAGTAGCGATGGTTTGAGAAGAATCATAGAAGATGACAGGAGTGGAAACTTGCTTGTAGTGGGTCTGGAAGGTTGTGGATATCTAAAAAATTGGTAAGGCGGTTGAACACAACCCTTTCTAGCACTTGAGATTAGTGTGGGGGCATAGACATAGCATGAAAGTCCATTGGCAGGTTTGGGTAAGCCCCTTACTGTCATGAACTTTACCCCTGGCCTGGGAACTCAGGGCCTCTGGCCCTTACCCCAGTATTCCTGCAAGGTTCCAAGGGCCCAATCATGCCCCTCTCGGTTGTCCTGGAGCCAGTCCTGGCACCTTTGGCGCCAAGCTCTTATGGCATGTGGAGCTTCCATTGGGGAATGGACCAACATGGCTGCCCCCACAAGGATCGAAGGGAAACTGCATCATGCAGTCTAGCATCCAGGGCGTGGTCTGCCCTGGAGGCACCTGGGATACCTGCTGGCTATTTAAGCCACACCCAAGCTGAGGCACGCGATTCGCGTTGTTCTGCACTTGCAGCGTGACATTAACCACAACCTGCTCGCAGCATCCTTGGCCTGCATCGTCTGGAAGAAGAAGAACACTGTTATTCTTCCTTACCTGTTCTGCATCCAGCATCCCTCTCACTCCGGAGTCGGCACTAGACCTCGTCTTCCTCCGTGAGCAACATCCTAGAAAGGAGAGACCAGAAGGGAAATAATTAGTGAGCGTTCGTCTTCCGACATCATCATCTCCAGACTCTGCTACTTACCGAAGCTCTCCTGAAGTTCGACTGCCATCCGGACATCCTCCATCCTTCGCTCCACTTTCATCTGGCCGCATATCTTCCGGAACTTCTCGGCGACCTGTAAGAAAGGACAGCACAGCTTAGCCCTATTCAAAGACGCTCACAGCGCAGCGCTTTGCGCATCCTCTTACCTTCTCGAGCACTGTCCTCTACATCCGTCGACGTCTCCATCCCCCTTCTGCATCAACGAGAGAAGGAGAAGGTCAACAGGGCAATAGTAATTGCGGACACTCAATCTTCAAAGACTCAAGACTTACCTCAAGAGGGGAGTCACAGCTGGCCTGGGCTTCCGGCCCCACGCCAGTGAAGTAACTCGGCGAACGGTGCCCAACCACAACGCGCCCCTGCACAGAACGGCAGGACGGAGAGCTCACCTTAATGAAATAAAAGGTGAGAGAGGCTCTGAGGGGGTCGCAAGGGGAGCACTTGGGAGGCGGGTCCCCAGTGGAGGTGATTGTAGCTAAAACCGACCTCCTGTCTTCCAGGATAAGCCCACGGCAGGGAGAGTCCCCGGGGAAGGTGAACCAGCTCCAAAAGCACTTCGGACCAGTCGGGTGGCATCCCTGTGGATACAAGGTGAGCGTTACAGAACGCGAAGCCCAAACATAATAATCCATCCGGGCGCCTAGTATGGAAACCTCAGAAACCCACCAGTCGGCCCAGTTGTTGGGGCAGTTACGTGCAGAGGCACATTCCGCCCAACAAGAAACCAACGCCCTGCGGAGAGGACTAATTGTGGCCAAAGAGCAAACTCATGATCTTGGCAGACAACTCTTTCAATCGCAGGCCGGGCAAGCTCCGTTGCCTGGAATAAGCCCATCAATGCCAACTCCAACAAGCAATCCAGTTCAGATCAATCTACCTGGGACAGTACCACTAGCTCCACCGGAGCGTTTCTCGGGGGATCCCCGAAGATACGCGACCTTCATGAATCAGTGTCGCCTCCACTTTTTGTGCAGACCTGGGGCGTTTCCCAATGATCAATCGCGTGTGGCCTTTGTTTTATACTACTTGAGTGGTAGTGCAGCAGACTGGTCGGTGCCATTTATCATCTGGGATGATCCACTGTTACACGATTTTGGGGGCTTTCAGCAGGAGCTGGAAAAGCTCGTAGCTCCCATGGGCAGGCTTTGGATAACTAACTTTTGTCCCTTCGGCAAGGGAACCAGGATCTGTTGGCATACATAGCCACCTTTAATAGACTGGTGGTCGAGGCAGGATGGCCGGAGGACAAATGGACCACTTTGTTCCACCGGAGCTTGCGAAGGGAGTTAAAAGACGTATTAGCCCACGTAGTGGATCCACCTAAGGACTGTGCCAAATTCATAAATCTGGTGGTGCAACTCGATCACTGATTGCAAGATCAAAGAATAGACCGAAGCAAACCGGATACATGCCCCATGTTCGTGCGCCCCAAGGAGCATGTCCAGCAGGGATCTGAGGGCACCACGGAACCAATGCAACTAGGAGGGGTTAGGCCTCCTTTAAACAAAGCCGAACGGGATAAGAGGAGAGAACAGCAGCTATGCTTGTACTGCAGAAAAGCAGGCCATTTCCTTAAGGAATGTCCAGTTAAACCACCGTGAAGAACCGTATGGGCCACAGACAAGGAGAAACCAAGTGAGGAGTCGGAAAACTTCCAAGCCCAGCAATTGTAGGGGTTCAATTGTCGAGCTAAGAAATCCAACTACAGACCTCCCATTTTGCTTTGCCCGTGATCCTAATCACCCATCAACAGCCATCAAGGATGCATTCATTAGAAGCGTACATTGATAGCGGAGCAGTGGGGAATTACATGGACCAGGATCTTGCAGTAAAGATGGGGCTCCCACTATGTTCGAAACCCACCACAGAGACTGTAACCGCGGTAGATGGCACCGAAATCGCCTCCGGTCCAGTATCCGAGTGTACCACAGAACTCACCCTCTTATGTGAGGATGGCCATTGGGAAACTACCACCTTTGACCTCATCAAAGCACTGCAGTTCCGGTTAATCTTAGGAATGCCGTGGCTGATCGCGCACAACCCACGGATCAACTGGCGTGCCCGAGAGTCGGTCTTCTCCCATGACTGCACACACACCTGCTATCCCAAAAGGAGAAAAGGGAAGCATGCCAGTTTACCTGTCCAGGAAGTTATGATAAGTGTCCTAGGCATGGTTGCTACTTTACCAATTCAATACCAGGACTTTCAAGATGTGTTCCAAAATGAACAAGCAAATACCTTGCCACCCCACAGGCCCTACGATTGCCAGATCGACCTGATACCTGGAGCTCGAATTCCGTGTGGCCATATCTATGCGCTCACCAACCTGAGAACCAACACCTGAAAACATATCTGAAGCAATATCTGGCCAACGGTTTCATCCGCCCTTCGAAGTCAGCGGCAGCGTCTCTCTTATTCTTCATACAGAAGAAGGAAGGAGAATTGAGAATGTGCATTGACTACCGTGCACTGAACCAAGTCACCGTCAAGAACCACTACCCCCTACCTCTGATCCCGGAGCTGCTAGAGGAAGTCAAGGAAGCCCAAATCTACACGAAATTGGATCTTAGGGGGGGCCTACCATCTTGTGCGCATTAAAGAAGGGGACGGGTGAAAAACAGCGTTCCGAACCAAATAGGGTTTATACGAATACCAAGTGATGCCGTTCCGCCTATTCAATGCCCGAGCCGCGTTTCAATACTTCATGAACGATGTTCTGGGAGAACTGATTGATGTCTGCGCCTTAGTCTACATCGATGACATCTTGGTGTATTGGGCTTCAGAACAAGATCATGTCAGGCATGTACGGGACGTTCTTACCAAACTCTGTCAGCATCATCTCTACGCCAAGCTTGAGAAATGCTCATTCCACGTTACGGAAGTAGAATTCCTGGGTTTAACCTCACTCCAAAAGGAATCTGAATGGATGTGCACAAGGTGGATGCCGTCCTCAATTAGCCTGCCCCAAGTTCATTCAAAGGAGTCCAGAGCATGCTAGGCTTTGCAAACATTTACCGTCGTTTCATCCCAGGGTTCTCACAAATAGTACACCCGATCACGTCGCTATTAAGGAAGTGCAACAAAACGTTTTGATGGACAGAGGAGGCCGAAAAGGCCTTTCAGGAACTCAAAACAAAATTCACCACTGCCCCAATCTTACGACATCCATGCCCGGACCTTCCATATGTGGTGGAGACTGATGCGTCCAGTATGGCGATGGGTGCAGTGTTATCACAAAGGGACCCACACACCAGCCAGCTACATCCTGTGGCGTTCTGGACATGAAAATTCTCACCGCCTGAGCTCAACTACGCCATCACAGATAAGGAGCTACTGGCCATAAAGGCCGCCTTCAAGGCCTGGCGACACTGCCTGTTGGGAGCCAGACATACAATCACCGTGATAACAGACCACCGAAACCTACAATACCTGAAAGGTGCAAAGGATCAATCTTCTCGACAACTACGATGGGCTCTATTCTTCGCAGAGTACGACTATGTAATCACGTATCGACCAGGGGTAAAAAATGGCAAGGCTGATTCCCTTCCACGCATGGGCACCGATGAGGTGGTGTATACACCTCCTGACCCCGTGGCCATCATTCCGGGGGAAATACTCTTAGGCATCACAACTACGATGACGCAAGACGAGTTGTGGTATGAAGTCCGGCAAGTATTAACTCAGGAGCAGCTACGAGAGTGGGGTTCAAGAGGAGAACAATATAGCGTAAAAAACCAACTGCCTTACTACAGAAATCGGCTATTCGTGCCTGTAAAAGGACTTCAAGAACAAGTAATGTCAGAATATCACGACTACTTCATGGAAGGCCGCCCGGGAGTTGCCAAGACCCTGGCCAAGGTGAAAAGGAGTTACTGGTGGATAACATGGCGTAAAGATATAATTCAATTTGTCACCTCGTGTGGTATCTGTGCTCAGAATAAGTCAACTAAGCAAAGACCTGCTGGACTTCTACAACCATTGGACATTCCGCCAGCTCCGTGGCACACGTTATCACTTACTTTCATCACTGACCTACCTTCCTGCCAAGGTTATAACACTATCCTAGTCATCGTGGACCTGTTTTCCAAGATGGCTCATTTCTTCCCGTTCAAAGGGCTACCAAACACATTGGGTCTCGCTAGAACCTTCCTAGAACATGTGGTACGGCTGCACGGGTTCCCATCAGTCTTGATTTCAGATCGAGGAACCCAATTCGTGTCCAACTTCTGGGGGAAGTGTTGCTCGATGGCCCAAATAGACATCTGACTATCCACTAGCCATCACCCCCAAACGATGGTCAAACGGAGAGGACAAATCAAACGCTTGAGCAATACTTGCGTTGCATGCTTCACCAAGCAGAAGGGAGTTGGAAGGATCTATTGTGGATTGCTGAGTATGCCTATAACAACTCCCTACATAGAAGCACCGGGCAAAAGCTGTTCTTTACTGTATATGGCAGACACCCACGCACGTCAGAACTGGACATCCCCACGACTCTGGAAATGCCAGCCGTCACGAATCTACATGCAATTATTTCCCAGGCCTTCTTGAGAGCCAAAGAACATCTGCAGCAAGCCAAAGCCCACCAAAAGAAGTACGCGGATCAGCGTTGCACAAAGGCCCCCAACTACCAAATAGGGGACATGGTATGGTTAGCTTCCAAACATGTACCTCTAAAAGGAACCCGGACATTCCGCCCACGGTTTTTAGGACCGTTCCCAATCGAATCCATCATAAACCCAGCTGCGGTAAAGCTGACGTTGCCAACCCACATGCGGATACATCCAGTGTTTCACGTATCCCTCTTGAAACCAGTTCAACCTGGAACCTGTGTAACTACCCCACCTGGGCCTGTGATATTTCAAGGAGAACCAGCATTTGAGGTAAAAGACATCCTGGATTCCAAGTATGTTAGAACGAAACTCTACTACCTAGTGGATTGGAAAGGATATGGTCCGCAGGACAGAACTTCGGACTTGGGAGCCCAGTGAGTACATTTATGCTCCACGCCTGATTCGGCGCTTCCACCAAGAGTACCCCACCAAGCTGGGACCAGACAGATAGACCACCCAGAGAGCAGCCTTGGGGGGGAGTGCTATCATGAACTTTACACCTGGCCTGGAAACTCAGGGCCTCTGGCCCTAGCCCCAGTATTCCTGCAAGGCCCCAAGGGCCCAATCATGCCCCTCTCGGCTGTCCTGGAGCCAGTCCTGGCGCCTTTGGTGCCAGGCTCATATGGCATGAGGAGCTTCCATTGGGGAATGGACCAACATGGCTGCCCCCACAAGGATCGACGGGGAACTGCATCATGCAGTCTAGCATCCAGGGCGTGGTCCGCCCTGGAGGCACCTGGGATACCTGCTGGCTATTTAAGCCACACCCAAGCTGAGGCACGCGCTTCACGTTGTTCTGCACTTGCAGTGTGATGTTCACCACAACCTGCTTGCAGCATCCTTGGCCTGCATCGTCTGGAAGAAGAAGAACACCTTTATTCTTCCTTACCTGTTCTGCATCCAGCATCCCGCTCACTCCGGAGTCTTCACTAGACCTCGTCTTCCTCCGCGAGCAACATCCTAGAAAGGAGAGACCCGAAGGGAAATAATTAGTGAGCGTTCGCCTTCCGACATTATCATCTCCAGACTCCGCTACTTAGCAAGCTCTCCTGGAAGTTCGACTGCCATCCGGACATCCTCCATCCTTCGCTCCGCTTCCATCTGGCGCATATGTTCCGGAACTTCTCAGCGACCTGTAAGAAAGGACAGCACAGGTTAGCCCTATTCAAAGACGCGCACAGCGCTGCGCTTTGCGGATCCTCTTACCTTCTCGAGCACTGCCCTCTCCATCAGCTCGACGTCTCCATCCCCCTTCTTCATCAACGGGAGAAGGAGAAGGTCAACAGGGCTATATCAATTGCAGACACTCAATCTTCAAAGACACAAGACTTACCTCAAGAGGGGAGTCGCAGCTGGCCTGGCCCACGCCAGTGAAGTAACTCGGCGAACGGTGCCCAACCACGACGCGCCCCTGCACAGAACGGCAGGATGGAGAGCACACCTTAACGAAATACAAGGTGAGAGAGGCTCCGAGGGAGTCGCAAGGGGAACACTTGGGAGGCGGGTCCCCGGATGAGGTGATTGTAGCTAAAACCGACCTCCTGTCTTCCAGGATAAGCCCACGGCAGCACGAGTCCCCGGGGAAAGTGAACAAGCTCCAAAAGCGCTTCGGACCAGTCGGGTGGCGTCCCTGTGGATACAAGGTGAGCATTACACTTCCTATTTTAGGAGAGGAATGACCGTGGCTGTTTTGAAAATAGATGGAAAGCAAGTAGAGTCGAAAGACAAGTTAAAGAGTTCAGTGAGGCGAGAGGCCACTAAAGGGGCAATAGGCTTGACTAGCTGAGGAACAAAAGGGTTTGATGGGGCACAAGAGGGGTTAGCTTCATCAGTAGAGATAGGACTTCTTCAGTAGTAGTGTGACTAAAGTGGGAGATGGAGGCAGAAGATGATGGTACGGTAGGCGATGTGAGGAAGATCAGGAGAGTCTCTAATTATGGAAATGTTTACATCGTAGTATTCAGGTAGGCCATTAGCTGTGAGAGTGGAGTTGATAGTTATAGGTATAGGAGGACTGAGGAGTGAGTTTAGAGAGCTGTGCAGCCGACGAGGGTAGTAGGAGTGAGAGTCAATGAGAGTGGGATAGAATTCCCTTTTTGCTCTATCAAGAGTGGACATGAGAGAGGTTATGGCAGAGAGGTAGAAATGCAGGTCCTACTGTGAGTGGGTACACCTCCACTTGTGCTGCAGTCAACACATGTCTGTGTGGAGACAGGATCTGAATGGAGTCACCCATGGTTGAAGACGCTGAGACTTAGGGGTGAAAGGTAGCAGTAGGAAGTAAGAGGAGAATAAGTCAAATAATAGGGAATCCAAGCTGGAGAAGGCAGTGATAGTGGAAGAGGCATGAGGTGTGAACGAGGAGAGTGAAAACTGCAGGTCACAGAGAAAGGGAGAAATAGGCAGAAGGTCAGAAGGTTTACATTTCCTTTTAATTATAGGTGAGGCAAGTAGTCAGGAGAGGTCAGAGGGTGGAAAGGAGATGGTGGTGGAAACTATGGAGTGATCAGATAGGGATGGTGTGGCAGTAGTATTAGTGGGTGAGAGAGAGGTGGAGATGAATAAGAGATCCAAAGAGTTACTCCCTGTGTGGGTAGGTAGGTTATGGAGTGGAGAGTCTGGTCACTAAGAAAAGACTAAAGTTCAAATTTATGAGAAGTGGTTGGGGGAAGATTAAAGTCAGAATAAGGTGTGGAAAGTAAATCAGGGGAGCTTATCTGAACGCCCCTAAGGAGTTAAGATGTCACATGTGACACTACTGTAATGTCACATAGCAGCCCTGATAAAAGTGAATGCAAAGAAAAGAAAAAAAGAAAGACATCTGCCTTATAACAGAATTGTTAAAAATGCAAAAATAAAATGGAAGATTTGTTCACATTTCTTGTTACAGCTCAGGAAGGAAAGAAGGGAGTTGAGCGGTCATGCCCACTCAATTCTTTCCCTCTCTGCTATTTCTTGCTCATGCAAGTATCCGCATCAGACACACATGTATGTCCTTACGTTTCTGAATTTACTTTGCCATACTTTCACTTTTTCACTTTTACCTTTCCTTATGTTTACTTACTTTCACTTACTAAAATTGTCACTTTGTCATTACAGAGGGAGCCCCCCTGAAACACCTCTTCTTTTCTAACTCACATTCTTCTCCCTACCCCACCCTTGACCCCCAACCCTAACCTTACAGCTAACCTTAACCCTATCCATTGCCGCCTTGACAATGCGAAGATGCAGACAAAATAAAAGCAATATATTAAGAAACTCTGACTGCAAAGTGTAATTTGCAGGTGGGGTTTACTTTTTTACAAGACAGAGCGTAAAAGGTAAGAGTAAAGGCGATTTCACCAGTCTTTACTTTTTCCTTTTTCCACTCCACCTTGCAAAAGTTTTAAATTGCATGTATGGGATCCAACATCCAATAAGTGCTAACGTTGGTGGTCCATTGCATGCAGTTTACATTTCTAATTAAATGATTCCTAGAGGAGGAGTGCACATATTATTTGTATTGTGTGCTCCTTCTCTGACTTCAAATGGCACCAAGCAATATGACATGGAGTGTTAAAATAAGGGATAGATGGTTAACAACGTCCTTTTACGCCTTATTTTTGCATTCCATGGGCCTCATTACGACTTTGGGAACCTAGTAATAAGGCGGAATGGGATTAACGGCACCGGCACCATTACCGGCACCGTTAATCCCATTCCGCCCATCTTGTAATGAGGCCCCATATCTTGTTAAACAACATCCTTTATTTAGTGTGTAAATGTGTGTCTGTGTGAATGTTATCACTTGTGTCAGTGTTTGTGTGTGTGTGCGTGTATGTGTATATGTTCATGGGGGTATGCCGGCACATGCACAGACTATATGTCTGGATGCATGGAATGTGTGTTTGTGCTGGTGGAGTGAGGTGAGAGAATGCAGTACCTGGTGTGGCAGTAATTGAGGGAACAGTAGTGTGTGGGGGACTGTGAGAAGGTTGAATGGTGACATCACAGCAGTGTGTTTTTGATTTGAGTGAGTGTGCATTCTTACAATGGCAATACTTAGAGTCACACCTACTGGCGATATTGGGTAAAGCCAACTTGAGTGCTTTTAAACAGTGTCAAATACAGGTATTACAGGGAAACGCTAACTCACGTATGTTATTACAGTGGCAAACATGGGCCTTATTGGTCAATTTCAACACAAATGTGTTATTATAGAGGCCATACTGGTAATACTGGGCATAGACATCATAAATGTGCTTACTGGGGTAATACTGCTATACATTGCCCCAAGAAGCATGGACATGGACTCTTACAGTGGCACCACTGGCATTATTGGGCAAAGCTGACAACTATGGATTTACAGTGGTAATACTGGCCTATAATGGTGCACTATACAAAATTGAAACTCCTGACTACCCCCTCATTGTCAAACCAGGTAGGGCAGGTGATATGTAATGTCATCTATAATTAATACCTTCCCATTGGCTGAAACAATCGCACATGTCTAAATAACATTATTGTTTTGGAACTACCAAATTCATTGAACTACCACATGCTATTTATACAAAACAACCACGTCGCTTATACATACTTGAACACACACTAAAAATCGCTATTCATAAATGAGTCCATTATACATGTATTGTTAAGACAAATTTAGAAAAAATTCTTAAAATCATAGAGAGCATACAAATGTAAATTACAATTCATCACTGCATGATCAACTTAATCCATTTCTAAAAACAGTATCATCTGTGCAGGGTTAATTAGATGAATCAACTGACTTCATTCGCTTAAGCAGTATATCGATACACGACTTCAATTTCTAAAGAGTCGGTTGTCAATTGTCGACATGTTTCGGCCCTTCTGGAGATTAAGGCACTATCTCTAGTGTCTCTACACCCAATGATTTCTCGGCCTTCTTCAGGACAGACAATTTCTTTTTGAGCAGATGGAAACCTCTTTCATATACCCCAACAGGTTAGCACAATCTAAAAACAAACATACACAATTGTAAGCGACAATGGTGCTCTAAATGCACAGTAATTCATAAATACTATCACATGCATTATTCCTCCTAATAATCACAATTTCATTCCAAAACATTTTTCACAAAGGGATAACTGTTACATATCGTTCTAAACAACACATGATGTTCACCTCCCAAACAATAGGGCACATCAGAGAAAACATGCCACCACGCCCAAACTTACATCCCGGATGGACATGAGCTTCACAACCGGCTAAGTCTTAGCCGTGTTGAGTCTTATTTTTCCTTATATTCTTATTTCTTTGTGCCAGGTATTCGCAGGTCACAGCACCCAGCCTATATTAGGGACCTGTATACAATAGGGAAATTAATTTCCTTATTACATATTTTAACTTTAAATTCTTTTAAAAAAGCAAAGCTGTTCTTTAAAAAGTTCTTAAGAATTGTTTAACTTGATCTCGATAGTTAGCAGCTCGAAACGTAAGCCGCAAAATTGCAGGCATCAGTGTTTGTTATATATCTTCCACATCACCACATTGTGCCATCCATCATAGAAATCGCTCAAATGACGCGTCTTTTAATTCCACTTCTTATTCATTTTTAATATTTGTTTTCCGTGATCACTCACTTGAGTCTGTATTATGGAACTTGTTCTCCAAACGTTGCTAATTGGACACCCAATGGTGTGTGCAATTACACTTCGCCACACTTATCATGTCTCAGGGTAACCTCTAAACCAATCGCCTGCAAACTGGTAAGAAAACCAGAACTCATTAGTTCTGCCTCAGACGGAAAAGCAATTCACACAATGGTGGCTGCTTATTGCGTCCTAAAGTCAAGGGAGCCTTCGAACATGGCTCTGCTACAAAGACCATCAACTGTTTAACAACTTCCCACCAGAAAAACAGGCTCCAAAATACTTATGTGTATCAACGCACGCGAAAGCTTAGCGGAGCACATCTTACTCAAAACAGAATACGAGGAGCCACACTCCAACATTTTCATGTGTCTCAACGCACGTGTAGGCTTAGCGGAGCACGTCTCACTCAAAAAACGGAATGCGAGGAAAAACAATGCCTCAGTTAGGTGCTAAAGTACGGCTTACCTCATGTGTGCGAATTCCTCAGCTCCAAGCGAGCTGCGGCATCCGAACAGTCACACTTCTCGCGTTCGAGGAGATACTTCGCTTTTTCAACACTAGCTTGCCGGTCATGTGATCTAGACCATATGGCAGGCTAGCAGGTAATTTAAAGGGGCCAAGGCTTTTTGTTGTACAATATACCGCTGTGTCAACAGAAAACGTCTATAGCGGTATCATATGGATAGTTTATTTACCAGAGGTATCGCAAAACGGTACACTCTATATATATCCATAAAAGCCCACAAGACCCATTTTTATTTTTGTTTTGCATCACAGATACCTGAGAAAACGTAAATGCAAGTGTATAACATAGACGGATTCCATTATCTTAATCCGAGTGGAGTGTACCAGATCAATCAACTACCTCATACCATCGTAATAAGGGAATTCCATTCCACAGCTGTATTCAACCCTGTGGTGGCTGTATTCAAAAAGTAAATCCATAGCTGTTCACTTAAACTCAGAAGCTTTTCTCTATTACCCCCTCTTTCAGTCATAGGGATAGTTTGTAAAACGAACCAAAAAATGTCAGTGTACTTATGTTTTTTAATTCATATTGTGCAACTAGGGGTTTATTGGCTACCTTGTTCTTCAAGCATGATGTGTGTTCACAAATACGTTGTTTTAGCCTGCATAGACATATATAGTTTTAGAGTGTTTATGATAGCATTATTGATAGCATTATTGAAGAGTGCATTCAGAATGCTATTTGGCTGTATACACTCGGTGGCTGCAAGAAGAATTCTCTCCCCGGTTTGCCTTTTCCAACGCTTTACAATGCTTTCACAGAGGACTTTTACTTCTTTATTGGTCGAGTAAAGACCCGCCTTCAATCAACTGAGACTGTTTAAAAGGACTGGTGAGCGCGCTCGTGCGTGCGCACTCAAAAGGTACACTCAGAGTGATGTTTGGCTGTTAGGTGTAGAGATGGACGAGTGTGGGTTTACCTCTTATCAGTTATGGATAAGAACTATTGAAAGCCACCAGCACAAACAGCAGCACTCTGTGTGAAGGGTAAATGAATGTTGAGACTTATCCTGACAGAAGGTTGTTGGGTCCTTGTCTATGTTGTATGCATATATGTTAAAGTCCACAATGCCAGGGGTAAACCCGCTGTTAGTCCAGGTGGCAAAACAGCGAATTGTTCCTTCAAGGACAACCTCGCTTGTCTCTTTGCTGCAACTGACTATCACCTCCCCAATGAGACCACAACACCGCCCTACTTTGTAGACCCGTAGAGTGGGAAACACCTCAACGATTAGATCAATGTCGCTATATGGAGCCTAATGGTCTGTCGAAGCCTTGCTTCACTGACCACTTAATTTCTTTTATTGATATCCCAGACTCTGCACTCTTGGCAGGTGCCTTGATGACAGAAAATTATGATGGTTTGACCAACTTTGAAGATTATCAATTACCAGAGCAACCCACACCTCTGCTAGAAGTAGGGTTGTTAGCAGCGGCAAATGGTCAATCTGAGAGCATAGTGACCCCAGTTTTAGCACCTTCTACCATTATCGTGGCTCAGGATAATTTTTCCAAGGATAGTGGCAACCTCCACAATTAACACAACTTGAACAACACGGAAGGAAGGCGTGAGGTGGCGACCCCACCTCATATGATTGAAGTGTTGAGGACTGAGAGGACCTCCCCCAATATACCTGAGATTGTCCAAATATACAAGAGGGTCACCATTTACAGATGGAAAGGCAGGAGGACTCTCCGATACAGGATATGCTGATACCGGGGGTGGGACTAGCCCCGGACATGAATTTATCCCCATCACCAATACTGTATGTCGAATCTTTGGACTCTTCTTCCAACTCTTCTAACTCATCAGTAGCTTTAGTTCAACCTACTCCTAGACGGTCTTTGGGGTTAATGGCGCCCACCACTCCCACATTGGAATTAACCCTGTCAGTAATGAACACCACAATGTTATCTTTGTGAAGACTTTATGAATCCTTGAACATTAAGATTTCAGATCAAGTTGCATTATTTACTATCTTAAACACAAAGGTGTCTTTGATCCATTGCCACCTTTCCTCTACTATTTGTATTATGACAGTAAATCATCCTCTTACAAAAGTTGCAAGTAAAGCTATGATGACACGGCAAGCAGTTAGTCTGAGATGATTCATATAGAGGATGAATCGGGATTTGCAATTTTGTCAAAAAACTATGGATGGGGAAAACCAACATTAAGAAAGAAAAAGAAATCTGAAACTTTCAGGCAGACCATTGGCCTCTGTCTCTAGAAAATGTCTATGGGTATTAATACTCCCAGCTTGGGACCAAACAGAATTTAAGGTCAAGGGGAAGAGGAGGAGAGAGAAAAAAAGAAAAGTCTGCTCCGAACCTGTGCAGATCTGGAGTCCAGAAGTGAGCCAATCAATGTTGGGAGACTCGCTACAAGTAGAGGATATGCCTATTATCCCTATCCCAAGAATACTCTTGGAGATGACAACACATTCTGTCGAAATTGAGCCACCAAGGATAATATAGTCAACAGGGTGACAGTCATTGGCTCTCACATTGGTGCAACCTTAAACTCAAAAGACAATCATGAGTAGACAAATCCTGCGACATACACAAATGCGGCAGTCTGCAGAGGCTAATGCCACTCACCAACCTACAGAAATCCACACATTGGAACAGAAGAGACTATTACTAGCTCAAACTCAGCAACTGAATAAAAATCACCTTCCCTCTTGGAAGTCTTCCTCTCTAAATAAGATGGAGGCTGAGGAAATAGAACAGAGCGGGGAGAGGAGCCAGGATCCATTACAGCCAAGGATGATAACATCAAACTATGCTTCATCATGGGGTCTCAGCGTTCAGCACACAGGGGTGGCCTCTCCTCGACCGCCACAAGATTGATCCTAGATCCTTTGAAATCTACCCAATTACTTTTACTAGAATGGTTGGTGGACTCAAATGTGCTGCTAGTATTAAACAGGACCAACATGCTGTGGCTGTTTGACATTATTACAAGTTTACGTTCAATCCAATCAAGAGACATTGCCCAGATTTAATGTATTAATGATAGAGACTTGGATAGAGTGTTTTTGCATGTTCCGTGAAAAGCGGTGTCTGAAGTGATACTGCATGCGGGGAAACAGCTCTGGCCTTTAGGCTATGATATATTCGAAATAGACAGGGTGGAAGTTTTGCTATCATTGAATTCCTACCACATTCCTACAAATAATAATGGAAAGTGTTTGCGCTTCGTACCCCTGAGGGTGACATACTGCCAGATAAATCATTTGAGGAGCAGAGAGATAGAATGTATTAAATCTACACCCGATGAGGTTGGTAGGCAAGATTGGTCTTGGCTGCCTGAAGCCTTGATTAATAGATTGAACCACCAGTAGCTAGATGGCCTGAAGACATATGTTTATACAGAAATTGGCTCTTAGAATACCAGAGGTCATAAACATTTGCTAAGCAAAGAGGAAAACCCTTTGGGCCTCCTGGATATCATCTTTCTAAAGGAGACTTTGCTAATGACACCCCCCACCCATTTTGGACGGGATTCACTTATTCTATCTTGCGCCATTAGATGCAAGGCCACCCAACATCCAGCTCGTTAACAGCTTGTCGTAATAGAGACGGGTTTTACTTAGTGGCTTTGCCCAACTGGTGACATTATTTTGAGAGAACAAACAAGGGGAGCCTAGGGGTATGTTTGCCTTAATCAATGTATATTGGATCCCAGCAGGTATTAGCACAGAAGCCTTTTTGGATGGGGTAATGATTCTTCTAAACCTCTGTGCTTTAGACCCTCTGGTTTCTGCTATAATAATTGCTGATGTGATGGAGGAGACGGGGTTCCATAAGGTTAATGGCAGTATGAAGGGGGACATACCTCCTCTGCCTACTTGGCGCAGGGATAACCAGTCAGCCATAATTGATTACCTCTTTGTCTCCAGTAATGTTTTTATGTGGATAGAAGAGTTACAAGTGCCGCCAGAAAAAAGGAGTGGCCACGATCTGGTGGTTACTAAATGGGGGTTTCAGCTGAAGAACCAAAATAAGGACACTTATAGTGCAATCCTAGTGGTTGATACAGGCAGACACCGCTTTAGATGGAATGAGCGCTCTCTTTTTGCCTCTAACAATCATTTACTGGAGGGTGGTACTACAAATAGGTTTGGTCCAAGGCAACATTTGGTGGACTATACGATTCTGCGCAACTTGTTTGTAGTTAAGCCACTCGCTCAAGGGCAGTGGATTTCACACATAAACATGTTTTTGACCCGGAGGTTCAGGCTCCGAAAAGAACTGTGAGATCGGAAAGCAGACGGTTGAGTATTCTGAAGCCCGAAGGAAGATATACAAAAATAAAACTCCTCAAATAGAAATTGAAAAATTGACTGAGTGTCCATTGGAGCATACTGGCCCAAAAAGATGGTGAACACATGTTGGCAGCTTTAGCTTCAAAAAACAGTGTTGAGATTTGGTCTTTGCTAAAACAAAGTAATAATGTACAGCAAGTTGCCTTACAAGCCAACCCTGTTTCTGAAGATGCTTTGGTGTCTTATTTCAGTGACTTATTTGCTCATAGTTTTAAAATGGTCAGGCAAATGAGAGTGCAATTTTATCTGAATGGGATTTGCTCTTTGAGTTGGATGATATCAGGATGATCATTGCTAAACCTAGTAATTTGCAAGCCTTGGGCCCAGATGGGCTATCTAATCTGATGTTTAAGAACTACCCAGAGGATTGGGCCAATATCTTTGAAAGACTTGTTAAAAAGAATTTTAGAGATTAGATGTGTCCCTGCCTCTTGGAAGAAATCAGTTTAATATCAATCTTCAAGAAAGGTAACTGGACTGATCCGCAGAACTGCTGACCCATCGTCCTTCTGGATGCCCCAGGAAGGTTTTTGCTTGTCTGGTCCTGAGTCACCTGATGGAATGGGTTAGAGTGTCCAAGAGCTTTGATTACTTCCAATCAGGGTTTAATGCTGGGCTGGGTGGCCCGGTCAACTTGTTTGCTTTAGCAGTGATAAAAAGGAAAGCCCAGTTTATGGGTGGCCAGTGTACCTGCCAGTTATTCACTTTACATTGGCCTTTGATTGCGTAGATCGAGAAATGTTATGTACTAAACTTGAGAAACGTGGTTGCCTGTGTCACTTGTTGGCTATAATAAATACTTTTATTCTCAAACATCCATGCAGGTATGGTTGAATCGCAAGGGTCAGCTATCAAAACCTATTTCCACCTATAAAGGTTTAAAGCAGGGGTGCATTTTGGCCCCTACTTTGTTTAACCTCTTTATCGCTGACCTGGGAATGTATTTCACCAGGACACGATCGTTTCCTCCAAAGCTCCTCCAAAACTAGGTATATTTCCGCTCTCGTGGTTGCTATATGCAAATTATCTGGTCCTTTGCGACAGTTATCAATGTTACAATCATATGCTAGTGATAACAGCTTTAGCATTAACACCAAGAAATCAAATGTAATGAGCTTCAAAGCAAAACCAGTGCAGAAAGAAATCCTGTAATTGACGATTGTATAACTCTCCTCTAATAGTTGTGAACAAATATAGCAGTTTGGGGGTATGCACTAACGATAATCTGAAAGAAGTCCCTTATATATTAGAAATAAGACAAAAGGCTAAAAGAGCTGCCTCTAAAGGAATCATCATTCATCAAAGGTTTGGCAGTTATTCTTGAGAGCCCTTGGTAACATTTTACAAACAAAAGGTGTTTCCAACCTCGCTTATGGCGCCGAGACAAAGTTATCTGCTCGAAACCTGAATTGGAACCTCATGGAGGGAGTATTGATTGATTGATTGTTTATTTATCATGCGCTTATACACAAGTTTTACAAAGCGGAACCATGCATGGGAAGGGAAGACATAGGGAAGACAAGACAAATGATTTTACTAGGCATGGTACATTCAGATTATGCAGGTGAACAGAGAAGGAAGTGCGTGTGAAGGGGTCAGGGGGAATAGGGACAAGTGCACCCAGTCCCGTCACAACACGGGTTAAGTGCAGAGAGATACCACTCTCATGGGTCGTAACTAAAGTGCATTAGTGCTGCAGCAAGTGCAAGGCCCGGGCACAAGTGCAGGAGACTGGTGAGGAAAGCTTGGGACCTGTGAGGCTCTAAAGGTATATCAGGCAGCCAGTCAGTGAAACTGAGCAGAAGTAGAGGAGAGAGAGCAGAAAGAGGTGTTTAGCAGGGCAGGGGGAGAAAGAAGGAGGAGGCTAAGAGGAAATTCTTGAGGAGTTTCTGGAATTAAAGGTGATCCAGCTCAAGATGGAGAGAGGCAGGGAGGCTGTTCCAGAGGCAGGCACCTGCAGAGGATAAAGATCTCCCCCCAAGTCTCTGCTTGGAGAAGCGGCTCACCCGCAGAGAATTGGAGGAAGATGAGCGCAGGGCTCGGGAAGGGCGATTATTTAGGAAGAGAGCGTTGCAGATAATGTTCTGGAAATAGGATTTGGCCCTTACACAGGGAGTTCCAAATCAGGTGGCACGCTATGAGCTGAGGTTGCTTTCCCTGTCAGTTTCTGTAAAGTAGAAAGCCTTGGCATTTCTGAGGACATGCTTGTTATCACAAACAAATTCCTTTCTGCCGCTCTTTAGAAATTTGTTAAAGAAGGAAACAGATTGTTCCATGGACAAAGGGAAAGGTGAATGTATAGAATGGCTATCTGCAGCAGACATCTCTCTTGAGACCCTAATCTCTATGCCTGATAAAGCAAGAAATTAGTTATCGAGGTATGATTGGTGCATGACCTTGGAACAATGTAATAACTGTAAGATTTTTAAAAATGTTAGATATGAATTAAAGCCAATTAACTCCTTGCCGAGATATTTAAAGAAATTTCCCTGTCACATTGGTTTTTAAGATTGTGTTAAAATCTATGGCCTACAAGGGAAGTTAGAGGGAGTAGGTGGAAATGGCCTAAGGAAGACATGCTGTCATCTTTGTGAAAACTCTGTAGAAATTGAAACAATGAGGCACCTATTGGTATGCCGCCCAAAAGTGTTGGAGAAAAGTAAGCTATATGTGTCTACATTTTATTGAATTTTATCAGAAGATAAGGTATTGAATATGATTTTTAGTGGCCAATACGTATCTTTGATTTTAGCGACCATTAGACTTCTTATCACAATTGACATATTAATGGATCCTGTTTAGAAACTGGTTAAGCGCTACTGTAATCAATTGTTGCCTATATTATGAATTTTAGCAAAATATTGTGAGTGTCGTAGCATTTTTGTGTGGTTAATTTAATTTCATTTCATAATGCTTTATTTCCACTGTAAAGTTATAGAAGCAACATCCAACAATACAAATCAATGTTACATAAAATAATCAGAAATGAGAAGAATCTCAGAAGTAAATTACAAAAAACAATGCATAACAGGTTATGAATTACAACCATTAGACAATTCATGAATCTCATCATAAAATCAAGGTGCCGCAGCTTCACATTGCGTGAATTAATCTTCGTTGGTCTCACTCTCCATGCCCTCACAAGATACTTACAATTAGCATAAACTGCCAACACATCACTGAAATCTAGGCAATTCGAAAAGGTCTAATTGGTTGTCCGACAACCTCATCTCAAAAATAGTTGCTTTACGTATCGTACCCTCAATGGAAGTGTTACTGGGCATATCAATAGGATATAGACGACATTTCATTCACATTTCCAAACACTGGGCATGCAGCAGAACCATGTTCATTCCAACTGTGGCAAAGGCCTGCAATCAGTAGTATTCCCAGCCATAGCTTGGTGTACAGAGCGCTTTCTGATTTTGGAAAGACATAATCTAAATAATGTTCATAGCCCTCTCTCACTTTTATGCTACAGTAACGTATCAACAATGTGGATATTTCCACCTTAGCATGATTCTCATGCCCACGCATTGCCAGTCCAGCAACCTGTATCACTGCCTGCTGGATTTTGTCATGTTGCTAGGGTTTGTCCAGTACTCTCCCAGACCCAAGTCACCTAGCAATCCCTTGAGGTGCACACCCCATGGCAGGGTTAGACGCCCTGCCTGGCTAATCACAACCATCAGGGCATCTTTGTATATTTGCAAATGACAGTTTCACCACAATCAAACCCAATAATAAGTGGGTCGCGCGCAATTGGCATGTTAGTTATATCTGCAGCATCCCTGTTTTGGCGCGGATGGTGGTAACCCCAAAATGTTTTTAAGATATTTAACTTCCGCAACAGCAAGTGAACTAGCACCTGCATGCCCCAGAACTCCACCCCATACATAGAGGCCTGTCTTGCTGGGGCATTTATAGGCTCCGAGTGAGACACGCACCGCACCATTGCCCTGTTCAGCCGTGTTTCGTGACCAGGCACCCCTATACTGGGCCGATGTTATCCTTACCTTGTCTACATGAGCTTTCCAACTATAGGATGACATTACCCTCACTCTTGTACAATCAAACCTTCGTCCAGCACAATCCCGGGGCCTCTAAACTTAATCCTAGTGCTGGCACAGAAAACCAGGCATTTAGTTTTAGACACATTAAGTTCCAATCCATTTTCCCCAAAGAATTTCACAAAAATCTCCAATTGTTTGCCCATGCCGGTAAGAGATAATGATAATAAAACTGTGTCATTGGCAATCAATAGGGCCGGCATCTTGTGGGGGAATCCGTCTGGGAGGCAATGAGCTCTTTAAGTATTCCGTTAATAAAGATACAAAATAACATGGGGGCAATACGCGCTCCTGGCGTACCCCTTCCTCAATGTTAAAAATTCTTGTGGTGCTGCCATTCATGCCCCAATGGACCACTGCTGTATTGCCCGAACATAGCTTCTGGATGTCACCCAGAAGCTATGCCAGAATGTGTAGCCCTCTTAGAATCTCCCATAATCGGTACCTGGGCACTGTGTCAAATGCCATCTGCTGGCCTACATGGGTCACATTGACCATTTTCCTGTTCCTGAGGACAGCATACTTGTCATAGACCAATCTTAAAAGCAACCTCTGGTCAACACTACTCAGCCCACCACAGAATCCTGCTTGGCAATAGTTAAAGATATAATTATCTACAATCCAGGACTCTAGGTGGGCGAGTATGGCTCTTGACTAAATTTTGCCCCCGCAGTCAGCAGCAGTATTGGTCGGTTATTAATGGGGAGGTCTCTTGACCCCTTTTTGTGGATTGGCAAATTGGTAGATTTTGTGTCAATGTGGCATTAAATAACTTGGTCAAATAGGGTATCCAAATGACTGGTTTGGCGGCATACACGTCTATTGGGACCTTGTCTGGGCCTGGGACTTTTCCCAGCTTCTGACTATGGAGGGCTCTACCTACTTCCTCGTCGGTGTGCACAAGCAGTAAATGATCACATACAACCCCAGTCAGGCTGTGGAGCCCATCCTCTCTTGTACCATCAGGTAACACTCCCTCTTCCTTATATAATCCAGAGAAATGTTCACCCCAAGTGAGCTTGGTGATACAGCCCTACATAGTGTCATGCCCATTTTATGCCCTGCCCCAATTAGACTCCAGAAACCCATAAAATCCCCTGTGGCTATCTTTATTAGCAAGGTATCCCAGTTAACTTTGTACCATGCCCTTTTCTTATCCCTTAAGAGTTTTCAAAACTCTATTCTAGCTCATTGCAGATAGCAGTAACAAGTGTACTTTGCGTGTGAGGCTCACTTACCAGCTTACCTTTCGCCTGCCTGCACTCTGAGTCTTGACCTCCATGGATTTTCATACCAGTTTCTGTGGCCTAGAAAAGAATGGCCCCAGCTTTCCAGTCAATCCTTCATGTAGATTAATTAGGTAAGCGGGGTCCTGTAGGTCCCCATGGGCAAACTCATGCAACAATGGAATAATATCCTGCTTTGCCATGCTCAAAGTATTAACCAAATCAAGGTTTCCCCATTTTTTGTCACTTCTTGCGTGACCACTAAATGCCAATGGGACACCCACCTCCGTATTCGAGGAGTCTCCAGAATCCTGCTAGCCCATAAAGGATCACTTTACCTCCAGGACAAGGGGATGGTGATCACTTTCAACCCTACGCTGAACATTAAAGTAAGTTTTTGATGAAATACCAGGCCTCAATGTTTACCAGAATTTAATATATTCTGCTTTGGGCCTGGTCATTTTCAAAAGTGAGCCTCATTGAGTCAACCTCGGGGGACAGCCCATTACAGGCCCTCTGTATTCCTATACTGTCTCGTTGGTTTTGGGGAATTAATACTACCTACCCCCCAAAAACTATCTTTCTCATCAAGGACATCACCCATGCACTCCAAAGGCTTGTACTGGATGTTCAAGTCACCCATAACTAGGATCCTTATCGGGCCAGGTGAAATGGTCCGCCATGAGTGAATATGTTCAATAGCTTTTGCTATGTGATCTACACTTGTCCAGGAAGGCCCCTGTTATAAAGATTTATTACGATGATCAAGGAATCGTCCTTGAGTTTTAAGTGCCTTCCAGTAGGTATGGGGTATCACACTCCAACACCTGTATCGATTTACATAATGCCACATCCACCCAGATCAATAACACCCTGCTTGTCAACCCTTTTGTCTCTTCCGTGCTGGTATTGCAAAGGTGGCATACCCTTGCAAGTGCGTGGCCTCAATTGCCCATGTTTCCTGCAGGTTTATAATCCCATGACAATGAATAAAACTCAACCAGTCAGTCATCATCAATCGAGTACTTATTCACACCAGCAATATTCCAGGATATATCACGCACCCGAGGCCTTTGATAATCGAATCTTCCAGGACATTGGTGCATTCCATGTTCCCCCGCGCCAACACTCTTGTCTCCAGTACTTTCACCAACAGTACTGGGTCCTTGCCATGGTCAGGCTGCCCATCACATCAATCCACAATATTCCCAGAGGACTCCCGGCTTAACTCAATCAACCTACTCTGGAGCCTAGTTTGCCCATCCATAGGGGGTTACGCACCCACACAGCCCTAGTGCGAGCTCTCATAATAACCTGTTTTTTAGGTTTTATTGGAACGGGCTGGGATGGATATGTTCTGCCCGACAGGCCCAGGGAATGGCAGGCTGGGAGCTGACAGGACAAGCCACTGTCACCCACCCAGGCAGTATCGTAAAAATTCCCCCAGACACTCCTGGTGCCCCAGGGTGGCGCCATTATGATTCTTATGGCTAAGTAGCACAGAGGTAAGGACCGCTGCTCCATTGTTAGTATATTCTGGACTATCTTTGAATCTTTCAATCGAACTTTAATTAAATTCTCGCCTTGCAAGCCTGCCAGTCTCACGCAGGCAGAAATGTCATTTCAAATGATCGATAAGCCTCCCCTCCTTACCCTCAACCAATGGGTGACCTTGTTGATTAGACTATCCCCCTTCTCATGATTTACATCCAAAGGTTTAGGCATATTCACCAAAAAGAAGCAGTCATGACATTCCTGCTGAGGTCTCCACATGACCTGGGGCGAGTGCACAAGGGCTAGTATTCAGTCGATTTTGTTTCATAGCCCTTCCCAAAGAATCGCAAGGGTTCGGTTGTTTGGTCTTCAAAAGCCCCCTGGGTGGGCCCCACCTCATTGCTACCAGGGTTCTCACCTGGCACCCCTTGTCCCCGCTACCAGACTCAGCATCCCTGTTGGCCACCCCCACCTTTGGGGCAGCCTGCTCCTGGGCAGGCTGATTTGTGGAATCAGCCCCACCGCCACCCTATTGAGCTTTCTGAAGTTAAAACTCAGTTCGTCATTTTCCTTCTGCAACAGTATCACTATGGAAGATACCCGCTTACGACCCCCACATGCATCCGTCCCTTTATCCGTACCAATCAAATGCTTGGTTTGCTGTGATTGGAAATCAGTTGACCTTGGTGCAGGGGTCAGCTTCTTTACTGCCCCCTGTTATTATAGGATATGATATGTTATTTATAATGCGAATAATACCCAGAGGTTTCTCAGCGGTCCGAACTACTGTATCGCTCTGTGTCGTCTTGCTTCCAAGGTGCGCACGTTGCCCCTGAGCTATTAGTTATATGGTAATTTACAGCTCAGGGGGGTATGTTATGCATTGAGTTACGCCTGGGACAGGCTCTCCTTCCCCTCCAGGGACGTTGAATGATTTCCCTTCTTGCTGATTAGGATGTTTGGGAACCTCATAACCAGGCAAAATGTTCCCAGCATCTCCTATATGCTGAACTTCCGTAAAAGAGGATTTCTCAACCTTGAGCTTCCTGCCAGGGAAACCAATTCATTGTTGACAACCATGCTGCAGTTGTAATCTATCTTGGTTGTTTTACGACTTCCCCCTTCCTCCCCTTTCCCAAAATGAGTAACTGCCTACTAGTAGGACTCCTTGGAGTTTATATCGTGCAGGAGCCCAGCGATTTCATTCATCGTGGCATTAGCCTCGTCGCTAGGATCAACGAACTTCAAGGCTCTTTTCCCAGTAGCGTGGTGGAGCGGTGGGCTTGCAGCCTTGCACTTAGAGTTGCTGGAAGGCTGGGGGCAAGAGCTATATGCAGTTGATAAAGGGCGTAAGCTCGACGGGCAATATTACAATTTATAATTAGGAGTAGTAATGCAACTAGCGCAATGACAACCAATCCTGTGCATGAGCAATTCATTGGACAGTTTGTGAAAAAATGGCAGATGGTAGGTTAATCAGTTTGTACAAAAATGGCATAAATGGCAAGTTAATTAAATGTTTTGTGCAAAATGGCAAGATGGGAAAGTACAAAAACACCTACCAGTATCGAGCAATCACCAATAAAACCTATGGAATTGTTAAAAGTGTTAAAAAGCTGTGATTCCCAACAATAAAGACTTGTAATTAAGAACCATGAATCCTCAACCAGGACCCAAGCCTAGTTGTTCGTCATCCTTCTCTATCTCAAATTCCAGCTCACAGAAATGATAGCCGGTGTGTCCTTAGAACGCTAAACGAATTAGTCAATAAGAGACCCGCAATGTCCAAGAGTAAAAAGCAAGTAAACTCTCCCAGCAGGTATGATTTTATTCAAATGTGGCCCAACTCCTGTGGGGATACGTGCTCAGGGCAAGGTACACCCAACCGATTTAGAGGGCTGCCGTAGTCTGTCTCCCCCGTTAGCCCTGCAGCACTATTTACAATTACATACTATGCACTGCTGTGACTATGGAGCTGCGTGATCTTGGTCACCAGGCGCAGTAATGGCAAGTAATCAACTCTGAAGCCACAAGGATCTCCCACAGTGAATCCAAGAAATCCTCAAAAGTAGTTCAGGGCAGCACCAGGCGACTGAGCCCAAAGCGGCAAGAGGATGAAATCACTGGATATCTCTGGCTCAAGAATCCTCTAAGAGTATAGCAACTCAGCACCCCTCACTACTCCTGGGATTCCGTAGTCAAAGTAGATGAGCAAGACCACCCCAGGGGGCCGTGTGACTGGCATGGGGAGGCCTGAGAGAAGTGGCTACTGAGCAATAATAAAGCAAAAGTAAAGCCTGCAGTTCGGCACTGAGAACCGTGACACCCATGGGCTGGGCACAATGGATTATGTGTTTACAATGGAAGATCAGGAAAAACCACCTCAGAGCTATGAGTAGCGCATATGAGGAAGGTGGCAGGGACCATCGCAGGGCCGAAATGAAGCCTGCGATGGCGTTACATTCAAGGCCCCCGATAGTAGAAGAACTTGCTAGTGCTCATATAGGTCTTATAAGCGCCCCTACATTGTTCGTTTGTAGCATTGTTAAAGAGTTATTAAGGTGCGGAAATAGATATAATAAATGAGAGGACTGTGGTTCCTTACCCCAGCTCATAACTGCTTGTGATGGTAGACAATGGACAATGATATGATATCATATGATAGGTTATTTATAACGCGCTTAATACCCAGAGGTTTCCAAGCGCGGACCCGTGGATTGAACCTGTATCACTCCATGTCATCTTGCTTCCAAGGCAAGCACGTTGCCGCTGAGCTATCCTCCCGGGACTTAAATGAAGAGAACAGTATTGTGAGAAGCAGGCAATTAGGATTGCAGGTTGCAAGTTGCAAGTTGAGGGAAGGATGGGAAGGAGTATCTATCCCCTTATCCCCTGCCTCAAGCTCCAGCTGGATTTTTAGTTCTAAATCTCAGTCTAATCGTGGAGCTAAGCGAAGGGCTGTACAATGGTACACCCCGTTTCGGCGCCGCCAGTTCGGCACAGGCCGATTCGCCACGGCCAGTTCGGCACAGCCAGTTCGGCGACGGGATGTTTTGGCGCTGGGATGTTTTGCCGCGCCGTGGGATTCTGTTTTTTTTTTGCTTTCCGACAATCCTTTGTTCCCGTGCCAGTGCAGTGCACAGTGTGGCTGCTGTATAACCCTAGCACGATCCACACGGTGTGATTGTTTTTGGATGGAAGAATGGTGAGTTTCTAAAGGCTCTGCACTGGGCACTCATGCTTTTAAGTTGTGTGCAAGGAGATGTGAGCTTCTGTGGAGGCCCGCCTCCTTTCTAGACCCTCAACCGATACCGGGCTCTGAAGGAAGTCGTGTGTTTATTTATTACCAGTGCGCTTACTGCTTAACTGATCTACTTCTTGGCGCTTTCGGCAGATTCCTGCGGTGGTACCAGGCCTTCCATGACATTCTGCGTTTACACTTGTGAATATAAATATGGAGTTTGCGGATGGCTGCACCGTACAGAAATCAGTGAGACAGTGCAACATAGATTGTATTTGTTACTGGCTTGAAAATAGCTGCTCTCCCTTGCGGCCAGTTCAGCAGGACATTTCTATGCGGCCAGTTCGGCCCGGGCTGCCGCACCGAACCGGCTCCCGCACCGAACCGGCCACGCCGAAATGACCTGCTCCGCTGTAGAACACAGAGCACTTCACAGTACCTGTGCCATCAGCCACAACAACACCTGCTTGTGGCTTCTCCTCGTCTCACCACAATGGTCGCCCGCATGGAGGATTGCTCTGTATGTCCCCCAGGTCCTGATAGGATCCTTGGTGCCAGTGAACCACATGAACAACAAAGCATGCCCCTTGCACATGCTTCGGCACGGGCTTGTAGGCAGATCCTTATGTGTGGCAGGCCAGTTATGCCCAGAGTCCAAGAGGCTCCAATCGCCCTAGTGCAGTCCACAAACAACCAAACACGCCCGTTGTGTGGTTAATGTATTAATTATTAATGTTTTTGAAAGATTGATTTATTTCAGCCATATCCATAAAACAAAAAAATGCATTATTAAGCAAAGCAACTATGCACAAACAAGGGGGGCCTTTGGAGTGTCTCTCTCTACTGGCCTATACCCCAGGTTGGAGCCTCAACCAGAGTTTTTAGCTCATCATCCTTTTACAAAATAGACATTTCAACTACATGTCAGTCTTTGTCCTGCCCAAGTTCATCCAGCACCGAAAGGCCAGGCAATTTTCTTCTGAACATGAGTAGCAACAACAACCCCAGACAGGAGTTTCGGCCTGGTTGGGCCTTGCCCGTGAGGTGGAGCTGTGCCTCTCTAAGGACAATGAACAAGGGTTCCACGTCTGGATTACCCTAGTAATTTAGGTTGAAAAATCAAAGCTACTTAATATGCTCAAACAAGGGGGGTCCTGGGAGTGTATCTCTACCAGCCTATATCCCGGGTTAGAGTCTCAACCAGTGTCTTTAGCTCACCATCCTTTCACAGAAGAGAAGTTTCCACTACATATCAGTCTTTGTCCTGCACAAGGACAGTCCAACACCGAAATGACAGGCAAGTCTCTTCTGAACAAGAGTACCAACAGCAACTATGACCACCATACTTTCAGTGGAAAAGAGGAAGGATAGCTCAAGGGCAACGCGTTTGTCTTGGAAGCAAGACAACTCAGCGCAATGCAGGTTCAAATCCTGATCGGTGCTTAGAAACCACTCGCTGGTATTGAGCACGTTATAAAAGAACAATTATAATAATAATACTGCCATTTTTAGGCAAAGGCAATAAGAGTGTCTTCTTACAGTTGTAATATTGGCAAAATTGGGCACAGCCAACATGACTGGGTCCTTAGGGGCAATAATGCCATTTATTTTCAGAAGAAACATCCTGAAATTAATTTGGAAATGCTGCTGTGTACTGTTGGTCGCCCAGCATGCATTGGATTTTGTATGTGTTACTCAATAAATTGTTTGTAAAGTATATGGCTTGTTCACACATTTTCACAAAAATGTCAAAAAAAATTCACAATGTTAACCTATTATTTTACAATATTTCACCGGGAAAAATAACCCCGGAACTCCCTTAGTTAGTTTGCCCTCTCACAGCTGCTTGCACCGATGATTGGACATACGTACTTGCCTCGGTTGGCAGTCATTTGGTCGAAAACAATTGGTTGACTGGACAACTGGTCGAATCAATTTGGTCGAAAACCAAATGGTCGAAATTTTTTTTTTTTTTTTTACCCCCTTTTTTTTTTTTGGGGGGGTCCCCCTCCAACCCCCTTTTTTTTCTTTCTTTCTTTTTTTTCCAACACGAAAACCCACAAAACACATATATAAATAAAAAAAAAAAAATTCGACCATTTGGTTTTCGACCAAATGACGTTGACCAAATTGCAGTCGACCAGTTTGTAGTCGACCAAATGACTGGACACCACTTGCCTCCAGTGACACAATTCACCAGCCACGACTGTCCTCTTTTGATACCTTGCCTAAATTGAAGTATATTTGCTTTTCTTTAGACATATGTCTCCTCGTCGCAGGAGTGAGGATATCGTTAACTTTTCTACATAACAGTAAATCCTAATACTTGTATCTCTGTGAAGCGTTGCTTGTAGCAGGCTATATTAACGTAAATAAGGCCAGGTGTCTGCTACCACTCACTAGACTATGGCGCAGCAACAGCGGGGACATTCTGCAAACCTTCAATCAATAACAACTATATCAGCACATCATCCATGCACCTGGATAGTCTGCTGCGAGGCGAAGACAGTGTTACCATAACAACGGGAACATCCTTAAGCACTGCGAGATGGAGAAAGCAGGGAGCTCTATAAGCAACGGCCCGCCCGTCTGGTACGGGGTTAACTTGTTTACTTAACCTTTTCAATGAACAGTCTCGCCAAACATCACATGAATTGCGCAAATCGAATGTTTCAGGATTTGTTTTTTCAGCGCATAATGCATTTTTTCTGCGGGTTACTGATTTTAAGTGCTAAGCTTTAGGATACGTGAGCGGAGGGGTTGACGATTTTCAAGGTTTTGCACTTGCGGCCACACAACCAAATGCAACGCTGTCACACTGTGCACAGTGACAAGGCGACTCACAGTAACCTTTCCAGAAAAAGCGTCAACAGCTTGACGCACAATACCGTTTGTCGTTTTCATCGTTGTATTTTAGTTAATCATTGTGCCACTTGAGCAAGCCCAAGCCCCATCAGAAAAGACGAATGTTGCTAAAATGATGAAAGCACAAAGGCCTTGCTCTACGACAGCAGGGACGCAAAACTAATTATATTTTGGGTTAAGGAAACCAGACCTCCAGATGGAGCGACGAGAAATGCGACTCGATGGCCAAAATGGCCCGTCTGCTCAGTCTGCTATCGCCACTAATTGGATGCTGTGGTAGTCTCCTCGATGTATTAGACCCTACTTCCAGATGGCACCGGGTCCCAGGGCACAGACCATATGGGATGGCATGGCTGCAGTTCACAGGAGCACCGTGGACGCATTGTTTTCGGGCGCCCTCTGCATGGCGGGGTCAATGGCTTCCATGTCCGCATTAGCGCGGAGCAGCAGCGGCACACTTCTGCCGCTCAATGGCTTCTTTGCATGATAATGCGCGCGTAAACTGATAAAGGCACACGCGCCAAGAGGTCGCAATTACAGGTCAAAGTGCGCAGTGCCACCTGATGGCTATTGTGTTGGATACAGTGACAGAGACAGATGAAAGGGCACATAATATGGGCTTCATGTGTCCTTTGAATAACGTATTTCCAGTGGCGCATTTGGTTTTGGTGATGTCCACGTGTTTACGCGACACCTAGTGAAAGTGAACACAGTAATGCTACGGAACAGAAAATCCCGCCCAAACGTGCTTGAATGTCGCTGGGTGCTATTTTAGTTGCTTACCAAAGCAAATCGATTCATAACCTTAACTGGTTTAACAAGAAACCCAGGAAATGCAATCATTGTTGTCTGCAAAAGCACCAGGAAGCTATAAAGTTATGCACCACAATGCACCATAATGTTCTCTCCTTTCTAATACGACACCCATGATGAACCACGGCTGGAGTCTGCCAACAGAACCAAGAAGGGATTACATCATTTAATTAGAGCTATTCAAATAAGCATATATCTGTATGTATATATATATATATATATATATATATATATATATATATATATATATATATATATATATATCCATAACTACATGGCCACGGTGTTAAGTTGCTGTTTCCATAGGAAGAGCACTTTTTGGGCGGCTTATAACTTCGCTCTCCCCGGACGAATCCTCACCAAATTTTGCAAAAAAAGTAGTTGGGTCACTCTGAATTTTTTTGCAAAGTTTGGTGAGGATTCGTCCAGGGGGGGAAAAGTTATAGGGGGGTCCCAAAACTTTTTTTTTTCCCATAGACTGAATGGGAAAAAACTTTGCGCACGGCTACAGCCTGAACCGCTGGATGGATTTACACCAAATTTGCGGCAGGAGCGGCGGCCTGGTCCCAAAAGCGTGCTTTTGTAAATTTGGTGTAAATCCGTCCAGTAGTTTTTTTTAAAAATGACCAAAATGTAAGGCAAAAAAATTAGTGATATCTGCGTTCGCTTCGCGGACGGACTTCCCTGTTCGCTCCGCGGACAGTACCCCGATTGGCCCATGGCCTTGCGTCATGTCCGCGGACATGCGACGTGTTCGCTGATTGGACGGCGAGGGGCGTGGAGCGCGTCAGATTTTCTGTGGCGCCCGCCATCTTGTATTCGCAGTCGACCACGTACAGCGCAGTGAAACGTGGATAAAAAATTGTATTTAGTGCCGTGTGTTGGTGTGTAAGAGTGTTTGGGGAGGGTGGGGGAGTACGAGATAGGTTCAATGTTTTGTTTTTTTATGTGCTAGACCTTTTTGTTGCGTTCGATTTGTCCGCGGAGAACACGGTTGTTCTGACATTTTGTAAATAAACTGAATGGTGGGGTGTTTAGAGGACGGAGTATGTGTCATTTTTGTTCGCAAGGAAGGTAAAAATGAGCTATGAACACTCGCGGTGTACTTAATTGTTCGTAAATACACAAACTGGGGGTATCCTCAGGACGCTGGCCGAATTGTAATCTGTCTAGTTGAATGTGTTCTAAGAACACTCGCAGTGTCCCGAAATGGTTGCAATTACACAAAATGGGGGTGTTCTGAGAACGTTGTTTGTATTGTTCGTTGTCAGGGTGAAAGTGTTTTAAGAGCACTCCTTTTGTCCGCTAATAGTACAATTTCCTAGGGGCGTCAACCGACTTTTTGTCCACTAAAGAAACGATAAATCCAGCTGGTGTGCGCTGACATTATGTGATAATCCTATGACTGGCGGTATTGACCTGGCTGACTTGCTTTTGCGACACTAAATCATATCTCCCGCCCCTAAGCCTGATATTATCAAAACATTCATATTCCCCGCCTCTCTCCGTGACGTTACAGGGTGCGTCATCAAACGCGCCCAGTCGTCTCCAGTCCTACGCGACTTTACACAGAACCCGGAAGACAACACACATTATGTCACAACACAGAGCGCCACAATTTGGAATATGAAACTGTGATTTAAAAGCAAAGAGCAAGATTGTAAATGTTCTAAAGTACATTTATTTGACATCAAATGTTTAGAGAATATTCAGCAATTTGCATTTGTCTTTGTTGTCGATCCGCAAAAGTTCATGTTGAGACACGCGATGTCCCTTTGCAGTACAGAGAGTGTTAGATCAGCTTACAACTCAGTGCGCCACAATTCGGAATATGAAACTGTGGTTTAAAAGTAAACAGCAGGATTGTACATTTGGTAAAGTACATTTATTTCACATGAAATGTTTAGTGAATATTCAGCGATTTGCTATTGTCTCTGCTATCGATCAGCAAAAGTTTATTTGGAGCCACGCGTTGTTCCTTTGCGGTAGATAGGGTGTTGGTTTATGATAAAAGCAGAAATGGTCGCTCTGATAATCGGAAGGTTGCTCCAACAACGAGCCATTAGACCACCCTATTGGTTGGTATGTTGTTTGTAGCCGCTAGTACTGCGTAAGGGCATATTGGTCCTTGGCGATTGTCCCATAAAATGGTGAGGGTCATGAAGTTGCATATTTGGACCTGCACCTGGCAGTTGAAGACCCCATCCGCTGGAGTCTGTAAATCGTGACATAGGCAAAATGGGGCCACGTACCTGTTTTAAAAAACATAAATTAGTCTCACCAGCCGATCTTCATTAAAAATCATCATTTTATTTATTAGGGCGTGCAAATATTTGCTATCGAAGATAGTGCAACAGAGTATGTTAATAATAAAATAATAATATTTTCCCATTCATATAGCGCTAAGAACCGTGAGGTATGTAAGCGGTGCTTATTATTAACCACGGTGTGTGGTGCTCATTTATCGACCATGGAAGGATGAAAGGCTGAGTTTGACCTTGCCGGGATTCAAACTTGCGTTAGCAAGCTGTGCACGGATGTCAAAGCGAGCGCTGTACTCGCTGTGCCACTTGACAGGCTACAGTGAAGTGGCACAGCGAGTAGAGCGCTTGACCGCCTATAGACCGGTTAAATTATTTCTATTAACCCACCCTGTGTCGTCTGCCTTTTCCAGAGCCCTCTAAACGCCAGGGGATCAATTCGGCGGTGATAGTGCGCGGTAGAAAACATTATGCCACTTTCAACTAACAAGTTCAACTTGAGCGGTCTTTAATGCTACGCTATTGTAATTATATTTGGTATAAAGTAATCTAAAGGGTTACTTACAGTACAATTGCAATTTCCATTGTCTACGAGTGGTGCAGTCCCAAAATATGACTCCGCGTGTGCCAACGATCTTTCGCATAGTGATATAATATATAAAAGTGGTTTCGTTTCAGAAATTTAATCTTTATCTTCTCTTACGTTTTAGCAACACTCCTTCAAGAGAAGTCTTTAATCACAATCTCTGTCTGTCAAGGTCAAAACACAATACAACCTTATAGTCCGCTTCGTGAGCCTCTCCGGGGCCCGAGAAAAAAATGTAAGCAGCTGACCTTCACTGTGAACGAGCATAAATTCTTACTTTGCAACATTCTGTGTAAAGCCATCTGTAGAAGTTGGTTTTTGCACGCCATGTTTGTATATTGTTTGCGTGATATTAAAAAAACTTTGTTAAAGGGACGTTATGGTTCTAAGTACAGCCGAAAGACCCCTGAAAATCGCAAGTTATGGTAAGCTTTGAAAAATAACTGGCGCCACCACCGTGCACTGCTAAGACTAACACCCAGGACATCAAAGATGACATCGCAAATGTCATTGATGAAATCACTGATGACATCACGTGTGTATGTACTTTTCATGGAATTTGTGTACTAGGGATTTTTATTATAATGTTGCGAAAAAAGTGTCAAGGATATTGCAATAAATATCATACCGTTATTAGTGCTTTGAACGATGCATTGATATAAATAGCATTGTATTATGGGATTCTATCTAGTATACTGAGCTACTAATGGAGAAACATAGCATTGTGTGCAGAGTACAAGATGAAAGTATAATATTTGTAATGTTAATATGTTGAATAATGAAATAATAATTGTCCTGAAATGTTCAAAAATTCACAAAATGGGGTTGTTCTGAGGACGTTATTCGTATTGTGTGATTGCTTAGCTGTATGCAATGAGGGAATGGCACAGAGAGTAAAGTGGACGCCGTCCGCGGACACCGCGGCTGTTCGTGGACAGGGCGTGCTACATCCGGGTTTTTCCAGGAAATCCAACATGGAAAGAAGACTGTACGGATCAGCCAATCAGATGTCGAGGTTGTGGATTTGTGTTGAAAGAGACTGTGTGTGGTGAAGATGGCAGAAGTGGAGAAAGTCAGGGTGTTGGTGCTCAGAGATATGTTTGTGCATGGTTTACAACAGTACACTGAATGCAGGCATGTTGCAAAGAACTTTGATGTGAAAGGAGTGGAGGTGGTGTGGAGCAGTGTGCCTGACTGCAATGTACGGGGAATTGTACAAGTTTGTGAGGATATGGCCACGATGAACAGTCCGCATGTGGTAGTTTTGCACTATGGTGCTTTCCATTTGGGCAATGTCAGTGCCCCTACTTTGTTGGCTGATTTGGAACGCTTGGTTCAAGCAGTAATGAAGATCCTTCCAAATGCAAAAGTAATTTTTTCTGGATTACTACCTAGAGCAATATGGGACAATAGTTCAGTTTTTTGTCCTCAGCAAAATATTGCTAGGTTTGTCATCAACCGAGGCATGTGTGCCTTCATGCTTAGAGCTGGTATGTTCTTCTGTAACAATGAGAATATTGATGCCAGTAATGCTGTTAATTTTAAAGAAGATGGCATTTCTTTATCTTTTACAGGAAATGCCTTTCTATTTTGGAATGTAAGGGTTGCTTTGGAGAATGTTATGTGAAGATTTTAGGAGTAAAGTAAGAAAAAAAAACAAGAAAAAAAATGCATAATAACAGGTGTCTGTCAAGCATCTGTAAAAAAAAAAATGCCTCTTTTCAGAGCCAACTTCAAAGGGGAAATGGGGCACACTATTTAAATTTACATTCACCACTCACCACGCTCAGATTTTCGATGTGTCCGCGGACATGGCGGTAGTCCGCGGACATGAAAATCACTACGAGGGGGTTAGTATGTTCTATGTTACCTGTATATGAAGTCAGGGATATTATGGTTAAGTTGTGCTAATAAAAACCTATGAAATTCAGTGAAAAAACTTTGTTAAAGGGACGTTATGGTTAAGTTGCGCTACTAAAAACCTATGAAATTCAGTAAAAAAAACTTTGTTAAAGGGATGTTATGGTTAAGTTGTGCTACTAAAAACCTATGAAATTCAGTGAAAAAACTTTGTTAAAGGGACGTTATGGTTCCAAGTAAAACCAAAAAACCCTTGAAATTCGTCAGTTATGGTAAGCTAAGCAACCATAACTCGCGCCACCACCGTGCACTGCTAAAACTAACACCCAGGACATCAAAGATGACATCACAAATGTCATTGATGACATCACTGATAACATCACATGTGTATGTACTTCTCATGAAATATGTGTAGAAGGGATTCTTATTATGTTGCGAAAAAAGTGTCAAGAATTATTGCGAGAAATATACCCTAATAAGTGCATTGAACGATGCATTGATATAAATAGCATCCTATTATGGGGTTCTATCTAGTATACTAAGCTACTCATACAGAAACATAACATTGTGTGCAGCGAACAAGATGAAGGTATGATATTCGTAATGTTAATATGTTGAATAATGAAATGATAATTGTTTTCTTAATAGATTTTTGTGTACTGTGAAATATGTAATAAGTAGCTAATAAAACCCATGTATTACATAATTGCATTACTATAGACAAAACACAAAGACACAAGAACACATACCAATATGGGTATATACAGGGAGGGTGAAGTTAGCAAAAAAGCACAAGTAGTAGCAGAAACAATTCATAACTTAACTGATTAGTAGTGTGAGTACAATGTATACAAATATGACCATATACAGGGAAAGTACAGCCATAAAAAAAACAACAGAACTATCAGAAAGTGCTCATAAGTCTAGTGATTATCTTTATGCACAAAAATGATTGCTGACTTTCAAGCTTGTGTTTTCCCATATGTATATGTTTCATATGATGTGACTGTACTCTAAGGGAATTACTGTAAGAACCTACTAGAAGGATATGTCTACAAATAAAATAAAATTCTTAGTTTCTGACTGTTACCGAAGAAAACCATGTGGCCTAGATATGTCAGCAAAAGAAAAAATAGTGAGCCAGACATGTGATGTCATCAGTGATGTCATCAATGACATTTGTGATGTCATTTTTGATGTCCTGGGTGTTAGTCTTAGCAGTGCACGGTGGTGGCGCGAGTTATGGTTGCTTAGCTTACCATAACTGACGAATTTCAAGGGTTTTTTGGTTTTACTTGGAACCATAACGTCCCTTTAACAAAGTTTTTTCACTGAATTTCATAGGTTTTTAGTAGCGCAACTTAACCATAACGTCCCTTTAACAAAGTTTTTTTTACTGAATATATATATATATATTACATGGCCACAGTAGTGGCCATGTAGTTATGGTTAAGTTGCTGTTTCCATAGGAAGAGCACTTTTTGGGCGACTTATAACTTCGCTCTCCCTGGACGAATCCTCACCAAACTTTGCAAAAAAAGTATTTGGGTCACTCTGAATTTTATTGAAAAGTTTGGTGAGGATTCGTCCAGGGGGGGCAAAGTTATAGGGGGGGTCCCAAAACTTTTTTTTTCTCCCATAGACTGAATGGGAAAACATTTTTGCTTGCGTCTACAGCACAAACCGCTGGACGGATTTTCACCAAATTTGGACCAGGAGCAGCGGCTTGGTCCCAAAAGCGTGCTTTTGCAAATTTGGTGAAAATCCGTCCAGTATTTTTTTTTAAAATGACCAAAAAGTAGGTAAAAAAAAATTAGTGATATCTGTGTTCGCTTCGCGGACACACTTCCCTGTTCGCTCCGCAGACAGGACGGTGATTGGGCCAGCAGCTTGCGTGATGTCTGCGGACATCTGACGTGCTCTCTCATTGGATGCAGTGAAAGCGTGCAGTGCGTCTGGCTTCAGAGACGCCCGCCATCTTTCTTTGCCGCATGAGAGGCTTTGTCAGGTCAGCAGGAGCATGTCTGTCTCTTGTTCCTCACACCCCCGCTCATGCCCGTGTCTGCCCCACCCCCCGCTCATGCCCCGTGTGTCCTTTCTGTCCCCCCACCCCGCTCATGCCCCGTGTGTCCTTCCTGTCCCCTCCACCCCCACTCATGCTCCGGGTGTCCCCTGTTCCTCCAGCCCCCCGCTCATGCCATTGCACACGGTGGCCAGCGGAGGGCCGAGGAGCGGGATCTGCCGCACAAACTCATGTCCGTGTGACATGTCCGTGTTTTTGTTTGTCCCCCCCACCCCCGCTCATGCCCCGTGTGTCTCTATCCCTCCCGCCCACAACCCGCTCATGCCCCGTGTGTGTCTCTCCCTCCCCCCCACCCCCGCTCATGCCCCGTGTGTCTCTATCCCTCCCGCCCACCCCCCGCTCATGCCCCGTGTGTCTCTCTCCCTCACCCCCACCACCTCTCATGCTCCGTGTGTCTCTCTCCCTCCCCTCCACCCCCGCTCATGCCCCGTGTGTCTCTCTCACTCCCCCCCACCCCCGCTCATGCCCCCTGTCGGTGGCCAGCGGAGGGCCGAGGAGCGGGATCTGCTGCACGGACTCATGTCCGTGCGGCATGTCCGTGTTTTTGTTTGTCCCCCCACCCCCCGCTCATGCACCGTGTGTCACTATCCCTCCCGCCCACCCCCTGCTCATGCCCCGTGTGTCTCTATCACTCCCGCCCACCCCCCTCTCATGCCCCGTGTGTCTCTATCCCTACCGCCCACCCCCCGCTCATGCCCCGTGTGTCTCTAGCCCTCCCACCCATCACCCGCTCATGCCCTGTGTGTGTCTCTCCCACCCCCCACCCCCTGCTCATGCCCCGTGTGTCTCTCCCCTCACCCCCTACTCATGCCCCGTGTGTCTCTAGCCCTCCCACCCACCCCCTGCTCATGCCCCTAGCCCTCCCACCCACTACCCGCTCATGCCCCGTGTGTCTCTATCCCTCCCACCCACCCCCCGCTCCTGCCCCGTGTGTCTCTATCCCTCTCACCCACCCCCCGCTCATGCCCCGTGTGTCTCTAGCCCTTCCACCCACCGCCCGCTCATGCCCCTAGCCCTCCCACCCAGCCCCCGCTTATGCCCCGTTTGTCTCTCCCCTCCCACCCACCCCCGCTCATGCCCCGTGAGTCTCTCCCCTCCCACCCACCCCCCCGCTCATGCCCCGTGTGTCCTTTCTGTCCCCCCCACCCCACTCATGCCCCGTGTGTCCTTCCTGTCCCCCCCACCCCCACTCATGCTCCGGGTGTCCCCTGTTCCTCCAGCCCCCCGCTCATGCCATCGCACACGGTGGCCAGCGGAGGGCCGAGGAGCGGGATCTGCCGCACAAACTCATGTCCGTGCGGCATGTCCGTGTTTTTGTTTGTCAGCCCACCCCCACTCATGCCCCGTGTGTCTCTATCCCTCCCGCCCACAACCCGCTCATGCCCCGTGTGTCTCTATCCCTCCCACCCACCCCCGCTCATGCCCCGTGTGTCTCTCTCCCTCCCCTCACCCCCGCTCATGCCCCGTGTGTCTCTCTCCCTCCCCCCCACCCCCGCTCATGCCCCGTGTGTCTCTCTCACTCCCCCCCACCCCCACTCATGCCCCGTGTCGGTGGCCAGCTGAGGGCCGAGGAGCGGGATCTGCTGCACGAACTCATGTCTGTGCGGCATGTCCGTGTTTTTGTTTGTCCCCCCCACCCCCGCTCATGCCCCGTGTGTCTCTCTCCCTCCCCCCACCCCCGCTCATGCCCCGTGTGTCTCTCTCCCTCCCTCCCACCCCCGCTCATGCCCCGTATGTCTCTAGCCCTCCCACCCACCCCCCTCTCATGTCCCGTGTGTCTCTAGAACTCCCACCCACCCCACACACATGCCCCGTGTGTCTCTAGCCCTCCCACCCACCCCCCGCTCATGCCCTGTGTGTCTCTAGCCCTCCCACCCACCCCCTGCTCATGCCCCGTGTGTCTCTAGCCCCCCCACCCACCTCTCGCTCATGCCTCATGTGTCTCTAGCCCTCCCACCCCCCGCTCATGCCCCGTGTGTCTCTAGCCCTCCCACCCCCTGCTCATGCCCCGTGTGTGTCTCTCCCTCCCCCCCACCCCCTGCTCATGTCCCGTGTGTCTCTCCCCTCACCCCCTACTCATGCCCCGTGTGTCTCTAGCCCTCCCACCCACCCCCCACTCATGACCTGTCTGTCTCTATCCCCCGCACCCAACCCCCGCTCATGCCCCATGTGTCTCTATCCCTCCCACCCACCCCCGCTCATGCCCCTAGCCCTCCCACCCACCCCTCGCTCATGCCCCTAGCCCTCCCACCCATCCCCCGCTCATGCCCCATTTGTCTCTCCCCTCCCACCCATCCACCGCTCATGCCCTGTGTGTCTCTATCCCTCCCCTCACCCCCTACTCATGCCCCGTGTGACTCTAGCCCTCCCACCCACCCCCCGCTCATGCCCCTAGCCCTCCAACCCACACCCCGCTCATGCCCCTAGCCCTCCCACCCATCCCCCGCTCATGCCCCGTTTGTCTCTCCCCTCCCACCCACCCATCGCTCATGCCCTGTGTGTCTCTATCCCTCCCACCCACCCCCCGCTCATGCCCCGTGTGTCACTATCCCTCCCACCCACACCCCGCTCATGCCCCGTGTGTCTCTATCCCTCCCAGCCACCCCCCTCATTCCCCGTGTGTCTCTATACCTCCCCCTCACCCCCCCCGCTCATGCCCCGTGTGTCTCTCACGCTCCCCCCAACCCCGCTCACGCCCCGTGTGTCTCTATCCCTCCCGCCCATCCCCCGCTCATGCCCCGTGTGTCTCTATCCCTCCCGCCCACCCCACGCTCATGCCCCGTGTGTCTCTATCTCTCCAGCCCACCCCCGCTCATGCCCCGTGTGTCTCTATCACTCCCGCCCACCCCCCGCTCATGCCCCGTGTGTGTCTCTCCCTCCCCCCACCCCCGCTCATGCCCCGTGTGTCTCTAGCCCTCCCACCCCCTGCTCATGCCCTGTGTGTGTCTCTCCCTCCCCCCACCCCCTGCTCATGCCGCGTGTGTCTCTCCCATCAACCCCTACTCATGCCCCGTGTGTCTCTAGCCCTCCCACCCACCCCCCGCTCATGCCCCATTTGTCTTTATCCCTCCCACCCACCCCCTGCTCATGCCCCGTCTGTCTCTATCACTCCCACCTACCCCCCGCTCATGTCCCGTGTGTCTCTAAACCCTCCCACCCACCCCCCGCTCATGCCCCGTGTGTCTCTATCCCTCCCACCCACTCCCCGCTCATGCCCCAAGTGTCTCTCCACCCAGCCCCGCTCATGCCCCGTGTGTCTCTATCCCTCCCGACCACCCCCCGCTCATGCCCCGTGTGTGTCTCTCCCTGCCCCAGACCCATGCTCATGCCCCGTGTGTCTCTCCCCTCACCCCCTACTCGTGCCCCGTTTGTCTCGAGCCCTCCCACCCACCCCCCGCTAATGCCCCGTGTGTCTCTATGCCTCCCACCCACCCCCCGTTCATGCCCCGTGTGTCTCTATTCCTCCCACCCACCCCCGCTCATGCCCCATGTGTCTCTATCCCTCCCACCCACCCCCCGCTCATGTCCTGTGTGTCTCTCTCCCTCCCCTTCACCCCGCCCATGCCCCGTGTGTCTCTAGCCCTCCCACCCAACCCCCGCTCATGCCCCGTGTGTCTCTAGCTCTCCCACCCACCCCCCACTCATGCCCCGTGTGTCTCTAGCCCTCCCACCCACCCCCTGCTCATGCCCGGAGTGTGTCTCACCCTCCCACTCACCCCCCGCTCATGCCCCGTGTGTCTCTATCCCTCCCGCCCACCCCCCGCTCATGCCCCGTGTGTTTCTCCCCCCACTCCCCGCTCATGCCCCGTGTGTCTCTAGCCAAACCTCCCACCAACCCCACCCTCATGCCCCGTATGTCTCTAGCCCTCCCCCACCCCTGCTCATGCCCCGTGTGTCTCTCCCCCACCCCCTGCTCATGCCCCATGTGTCTCTAGCCCTCCCACCCACCCCCTGCTCATGCCCCGTGTGTCTCTCCCCTTCCCCCCACCCCCCGCTCATGCCCCATGTGTCTCTCCCCTCCCACCAGCCCCTGCTCATGCCCCATGTGTCTCTCCCCTCCCACCCACCCCCCGCTCATGCCCCGTGTGTTTCTCCCCACCCACCCCCCGCTAATGCCCCGTGTTTCTCTCCCCTCCACCCACCCGCCGCTCATGGCCAGTGTGTCTCTCCCCTCCCACCAACCCCCCGCTCATGCCCCATGTGTCTCTCCCTTCCCACCCACCCCCGCTCATGCCCTGTGTGTCTCTTCCCTCACACCCACCCCCCGCTCATGCCCCGTGTGTCTCTACCCTCCAACCCACCCCTGCTCATGCGCCGTGTGTCTCTCCCCTCCCGCCCACCCCCTGCTCATGCCCCGTGTGTCTCTCCCCTCCCACCCACCCCCCGCTTATGCCCCGTGTGTCTCTCCCCTCCAATCCACCCCCCGCTCATGCCCCATTTGTCTCTCCCCTCCCACTCACCCCCCGCTCATGCCCCATTTGTCTCTCCCCTCCCACCCACCCCCCGCTCATGCCCCGTTTGTCTCTCCCCTCCCACCCACCCCCGCTCATTCCCCGTGTGTCTCTCAACTCCCACCCACCCCCCACTCATGCCCTGTGTGTCACTATCCCTCCCATCCACCCCACGCTCAAGCCCCGTGTGTGTCTATCCCTCCCACCCACCCCCCGCTCAGGCCCTGTGTGTCTCTATCCCTCCCACCCACCCCCCGCTCAGGCCCCATGTGTCTCTCCCCTCCCCTCCACCCCCCGCTCATGCCCCGTGTGTCTCTATCCCTCCCACCCACCCCCCGCTCAGGCCCTGTGTGTCTCTATCCCTCCCACCCACCCCCCGCTCAGGCCCCGTGTGTCTCTCCCCTCCCCTCCACCCCCCGCTCATGCCCCGTGTGTCTCTATCAAGAAATGCTCAAAACAAACTATGAAGAGCTCTTTGCAGGAAAACACATTATTGTTTTCGGAGATCTTCTTCAATTGACACCAGTAAAAGGTGAGCCTATTTTTAAAACATTAGGACACAAACTCTGCCGTAAAACTGTTGGCAGCATTGGAAATGTCAACCTTTGGCAACATTTCCAATACAGAGAATTAATAGAAAGCATGCGTCAATCTGCAGATCTCACTTATGCCAACAACTTAAAAAGTATTAGAGTTGGTATACTATCTAAAGAAGCACAAGCAATATTGAAAACCCGGCACATTCATGCACTTTATGAATATAATGCATGTGCTACAGATGTTATGGAACAATTAGCCCATAAAAATGTCAATTGTATGGCCTTAATGCCAACTCTTGCAAGCTGTTTCAAATTCAATGAAATAATGTTAAATAAAGAAATGCAACCAATAATGGAAAATAACGCCACAGACAAACTAGATGTACATGGTATGACACTACCTATGTGTGAGCAAGCCACAACAAGACTAAATAGTTTAGAAAATTCAATCTCCAACACAGCTGGGTTGGAAAAGATATTAAAATTATCCTTAAATTGCAGAGTAATGCTTAAACGTAACCTTGACGTGGACCAAGGTCTAGTTAATGGAGCACTGGGTGCAGTTGTTGGCTTTCAAACATACCCACGCGACATAAAAATTCAGTTTGTCAATATTCTCTTTGACAAACTTTCAGAAGTAAAAAGGATAGAATGCTCAACAGTTCCATTCCTTCTCTTCAAAGACATGTATGTATGCAGAGAACAATTTTCTCTAACTCTTGCATACGCAGTCACCATTCATAAATCACAAGGTCTTACCCTAGACAAAGCAATGACAGACATTAGTAACACAGTCTTTAAAGAAGGCATGAGCTACGTAGCACTATCATGCTTACGTACACTTGACAGTCTATTTCTAATCAACTTTGATGCAAGTAAAGTAAACGCTGATATTCCTTGCATTTTAGAATAGAATAGACTTCACTCACTATACACCCCCCATCTAAACACATATTCTGTTCCACAAAAAGTAAAACGTTGTAAAAAAAAACTAAATCAAACAGAAATGCAACAGGATGTCACTGCAAATCCTCCAAAGAGAGTAAAAGAAACAAAAACTTCATCAAGTACCACAAACATAAAAGAACCAATTAGGGAAAGTAAACCAGGTACTTCGTCAAAGAAGGAAGACAAACTAAAAATAATCAATCAGATACAGAACTACCTGGTCCATTTAAACTCTCAAATATAGTTGGAGTAAGTTGCTACTCAAATGTAGTAATGAATATTCTATTTCAATTGTCACCAATTGTTGACAACATTTACTTACACGGTACAGACCAATTGTGTCTGCAAATGTTAGTACTTCACAGAAACGCAACAAACAATCCTGACAACACGTATAGTGTTCATGGAATAAGACATCAATTGGACTACTGTGCTGGAATGGTTAAATTCACTATAAACTCACAGGAAGATCCACAAGAATTTCTAATGTACTTACTACAAGTACTAGAAAATAAAAACATACCTATAAATGACATCTTCCAGATTTCATACATGTGGAAACATACATGCACTCTCTGCAACAATTTGACACAAGAACAAATCCCCAATGAACGCTTTGTATATATATCAATACCTAATTGTGAATCCATTCCATTTCAGCAACTTGTACAAAATGCAAACCATGGTAGATTATGTAATACCTGCAATTCGGATAACCGCTCCACCTTATTAATACAAACACACAGTAAATACGTAATACTAATGCTTCTACATTACAATGCAGATGGTACCAAAAACAACTGCAAGCAGACTGGATTCACACATGGTCAAGTATCACTTGATAAGAAAACCTTCACAACAATAGGTATAATCTACCACGCAGGAGCCACAACCAATTCAGGTCACTACACTGCATATATAAAAAAGAAATGTGGATGGTTTGAATGTAATGATAGTACCATTACTCTAAAGCAGAGATTACCAGCAAATCTTTCAAACGCTTATATAATGTTCTTAAAACCAAAATGTATTAACTAAACTGTACTTAAACCTTAACGAAACTAGTAGTAAACAAATATAAACTGTTAGAATATTCCAACAGGTATCTAACTGCCCAAAGATTCTACAACAAGTAATCAGATAAATGAATACCAATAAATTAGAGCAAAAAATAGATAGTTAGAATACACCAACTGGTATCTAACTAACCCAAAATTTTACAATATCCAAACTAATTAATCAATACCGCTAAATTATATAAAAAAAATAGACAGTTAGAATATGGCAATTGGTATCTAACTGCCCCAAAAATTTACAATATACAAACAGATAAATCAATACCACTAAAATATATAAAAAATAGACAGTTAGAACACGCCTACTGGTATCTAACTGCTCCAAAATATTACAATATCCAAACAAATAAATGATATGTAACTGCTCCAAAAATCTGCAACAAGCCAATATATAGAGCATTTTACAATATCCAAACTAATTAATCAATACCGCTAAATTATATAAAAAAAAATAGACAGTTAGAATACGGCAATTGGTATCTAACTGCCCCAAAACTTTACAATATCCAAACAGATAAATCAATACCACTAAAATATATAAAAAATAGACAGTTAGAATATGCCTACTGGTATCTAACTGCTCCAAAATGTTACAATATCCAAACAAATAAATGATATGTAACTGCTCCAAAAATCTGCAACAAGCCAATATATAGAGCATTAGCCAGAAACAACAAGTGAACACTGAAAACAAACAAACAAATAGACTGTAGCATTACAAAACGTTTTTTTTTAATCCAACATGGATTTTTTTTTCTCCCACAGACCCAATGATTTTAGAAACAAACACAGAAACTGAGCAGATTGCACAGTACACTGGTTTGTAATGTACTAAATATGAGGGTAAAAAAGTCATTACAAAATACCAATACTTACATGATCTTTTTTTTTATCACAGAAATGAACAAGAAATACATGTACTCCAATTACTAAACCGAACAGTAAGTATATTATAATAAGTATAACCATTGCAGCATATCACACACATAGTGGCTTATAACTTTGTTCCTTATAAATTTGTGTTTTGGATCCCAAAATTATAAGCCACTATGAGTGTGATATGCTGCGGTGGTTGTGGCCAGGGCATAGAGTCTTGGGTTAGTTAAAGTCAAACATTTTAACTATGCCTTATGGGAACTTTTAATGTCCACAGACATAATGAGTGTTCTTAGAACACTTTCAACTTGCCAGCGAACAATACGGACAACGTCCTCAGGACACCCCCATTTTGTTTATTTACAAACATTTCAGAACACCGCGAGTGTTCTTAGAACAGTTTCAGCTTGCTTGCGAACAACACGGACAGCGTCCTCAGGACACCCCATTTTGTTTATTTACGAACATTCCAGGACACCGCGATTGTTCTTAGAACACTTTCAACTTGCCAGCGAACAATACAGACAGCTTCCTCAGGACACCTCCATTTTGTTTATTCACGAACATTTCAGGACACCGCGAGTGTTCTTAAACACTTTCAAGTTGCCAGCAAACAATACGGACAGCGTCCTCAAGACACCCCCATTTTGTTTATTTAACAACATTTCAGGACACCGTGAGTGTTCTTAGAACACTTTCAACTTGCCAGTGAACAATACGGACAGCGTCCTCAGGACACCCCCATTTTGTTTATTTACGAACATTTCAGGACACCGTGAGTGTTCTTAGAACACTTTCAACTTGCCAGCGAACAATACGGACAGCGTCCTCAGGACACCACCATTTTGTTTATTTATGAACAATCCAGGACACCGCGAGTGTTCTAAGAACACTTTCAACTTGCCAGTGAACAATACGGACAGTGTCCTCAGGACACCCCCATTTTGTTTATTTACAAACATTTCAGGACACCGCGATTGTTCTTAGAACACTTTGAACTTGCCAGCGAACAATACAGACAGCGTCCTCAGGACACCACCATTTTGTTTATTTACGAACATTTCAGGACACCGTGAGTGTTCTAAGAACACTTTGACCTTGCCAGCGAACAATACGGATAGCGTCCTCAGGACACCCCCATTTTGTTTATTTACGAACATTTCAGGACACCGCGATTGTTCTTAGAACACTTTGAACTTGCCAGCGAACAATACAGACAGCGTCCTCAGGAAACCCCTATTTTGTTTATTTACGAACATTTCAGGACACCGCGAGTGTTCTTAGAACAGTTTCAGCTTGCTTGCGAACAACACGGACAGCTTCCTCAGGACACCCCCATTTTGTTAATTTACGAACATTTCAGGACACCACGAGTGTTCTTAGGACACTTTCAACTTGCCAGCGAACAATACGGACAGCGTCCTCAGGACACCCCCATTTTGTTTATTTACGAACATTTCAGGACACCTCGAGTGTTCTTATAATGCTTTCAAGTTGCCAGCGAACAATACGGACAGCGTCCTCAGGACACCACCATTTTGTTTATTTACGAACATTTCAGGACACCGCGAGTTTTCTTATAACACTTTCAAGTTGCCAGCGAACAATAGGGACAGCGTCCTCAGGACACCCCCATTTTGTTTATTTACGAACATTTCAGGACACCTTGACTGTTCTTAGAATACTTTCAACTTGCTAGCGAACAATACGGACAGCGTCCTCAGGACACCCCCATTTTGTTTATTTACGAACATTTCAGGACACCGTGAGTGTTCTTAGAACACTTTCAACTTGCCAGCGAACAATACGGACAGCGTCCTCAGGACACCACCATTTTGTTTATTTACGAACATTTCAGGACACTGCGAGTGTTCTTAGAACACTTTCAAGTTGCCAGCGAACAATACGGACAGCGTCCTCAGGACACACCCATTTTGTTTATTTACGAAGATTTCAGGACACCGTGAGTGTTCTTAGAACACTTTCAACTTGCCAGCGAACAATACGGACAGCGTCCTCAGGACACCCCCATTTTGTTTATTTACGAACATTTCAGGACACCGCGATTGCTCTTAGAACACTTTGAACTTGCCAGCGAACAATACAGACAGCGTGCTCAGGACACCCCCATTTTGTTTATTTACGAACATTTCAGGACACCGCAAGTGTTCTAAGAACACTTTGAGCTTGCCAGCGAACAATACGGATAGCGTCCTCAGGACACCCCCATTTTGTTTATTTACGAACATTTCAGGACACCGCGATGGTTCTTAGAACACTTTGAACTTGCCAGCGAACAATACAGACAGCGTCCTCAGGACACCCCCATTTTGTTTATTTATGAACATTTCAGGACACCGCGAGTGTTCTTAGAACAGTTTCAGCTTGCTTGCGAACAACACGGACAGCGTCCTCAGGAGACCCCATTTTGTTTATTTACGAACATTTCAGGACACCGCGATTGTATTTAGAACACTTTCAACTTGCCAGCGAACAATATGGACAGCGTCCTCAGGACACCACCATTTTGTTTATTAACAAACATTTCAGGACACCGCGACTGTTCTTATAACACTTTCAAGTTGCCAGCGAACAATATGGATAGCGTCCTCAGGACACCCCCATTTTGTTTATTTACGAACATTTCAGGACACCGCGAGTGTTCTTAGAACACTTTCAAGTTGCCAGCGAACAATACGGACAGCGTCCTCAGGACACCCCCATTTTGTTTATTTACGAACATTTCAGGACACCGCGAGTGTTCTTAGAACACTTTCAACTTGCCAGCGAACAATACGGACAGCGTCCTCAGGACACCCCCATTTTGTTTATTTACGAACATTTCAGGACACCGTGAGTGTTCTTAAAACACTTTCAACTTGCCAGCGAACAATACGGACAGCGTCCTCAGGACACCACCATTTTGTTTATTTACGAACATTTCAGGACACTGTGAGTGTTCTTAGAACAGTTTCAGCTTGCTTGCGAACAACACAGACAGCGTCCACAGGACACCCCATTTTGTTTATTTACGAACATTTCAGGACACCGCGATTGTTCTTAGAACACTTTCAACTTGCCAGCGAACAATACAGACAGCTTCCTCAGGGCACCCCCATTTTGTTTATTCACGAACATTTCAGGACACCGCGAGTGTTCTTAAACACTTTCAAGTTCTCAGCGAACAATACGGACAGCTTCCTCAGGACACCCCCATTTTGTTTATTTACGAACATTTCAGGACACTGCGAGTAGTCTTATAACACTTTCAAGTTGCCAGCAAACAATACGGACAGCGTCCTCAGGACACCCCCATTTTGTTTATTTACGAACATTTCAGGAAACCGTGAGTGTGATTAGAACACTTTCAACTTGCCAGCGAACAATACGGACAGCGTCCTCAGGACACCCCCATTTTGTTTATTTACAAACATTTAAGGACACCGTGAGTGTTCTTAGAACACTTTCAACTTGCCAGCGAACAATACGGACAGCGTCCTCAGGACACCACCATTTTGTTTATTTACGAACATTTCAGGACACCGCGAGTGTTCTAAGAACACTTTCAACTTGCCAGCGAACAATATGTATAGCCTCCTCAGGACACCCCCATTTTGTTTATTTACGAACTTTTCAGGACACCGCGAGTGTTCTTAGAACACCTTCAACTTGCCAGTGAACAATACGCACAGTGTCCTCAGGACACCCCCATTTTGTTTATTTACGAACATTTCAGGACACCGCGAGTGTTCTAAGAACACTTTGAGCTTGCCAGCGAATAATACGGATAGCGTCCTCAAGACACCCCCATTTTGTTTATTTACGAACTTTTCAGGACACCGCGAGTGTTCTTAGAACACCTTCAACTTGCCAGTGAACAATACGCACAGTGTCCTCAGGACACCCCCATTTTGTTTATTTACGAACATTTCAGGACACCGCGAGTGTTCTAAGAACACTTTGAGCTTGCCAGCGAATAATATGGATAGCGTCCTCAAGACACCCCCATTTTGTTTATTTACGAACATTTCAGGACACCGCGATTGTTTTTAGAACACTTTGAACGTGCCAGTGAACAATACGCACAGTGTCCTCAGGACACCCCCATTTTGTTTATTTACGAACATTTCAGGACACTGCGAGTGTTCTTAGAACACTTTCAAGTTGCCAGCAAAAAGTATGGACAGCGTCCTAAGGACACCCCCATTTTGTTTATTTACGAACATTTCAGGACACTGCAAGTGTTCTTAGAACACTTTCAAGTTGCCAGCAAACAATACGGACAGCGTCCTCAGGACACCCCCATTTTGTTTATTTACGAACATTTCAGGACACTGTGAGTGTTCTTAGAACACTTTCAACTTGCCAGCGAACAATACGGACAGCGTCCTCAGGACACCCCCATTTTGTTTATTTACGAACATTTCAGGACACCATGAGTGTTCTTAGAACACTTTCAACTTGCCAGCGAACAATACGGACAGCGTCCTCAGGACACCACCATTTTGTTTATTTAAGAACATTTCAGGACACTGCAAGTGTTCTAAGAACACTTTCAACTTGCCAGCGAACAATATGGATAGCCTCCTCAGGACACCCCCATTTTGTTTATTTACGAACTTTCCAGGACACCGCGAGTGTTCTTAGAACACTTTCAACTTGCCAGTGAACAATACGGACAGTGTCCTCAGGACACCCCTATTTTGTTTATTTACGAACATTTCAGGACACTGCGAGTGTTCTAAGAACACTTTGAGCTTGCCAGAGAATAATACGGATAGCGTCCTCAGGACACCCCCATTTTGTTTATTTACGAACATTTCAGGACACCGCGATTGTTCTTAGAACACTTTGAACTTGCCAGCGAACAATACAGACAGCGTCCTCAGGACACCCCCATTTTGTTTATTTACGAACATTTCAGGACACCGCGAGTGTTCTTAGAACAGTGTCAGCTTGCTTGTGAACAACACGACAGCGTCCTCAGGACACCCCATTTTGTTTATTTACGAACATTTCAGGACACTGCGATTGTTCTTAGAACACTTTCAACTTGCCAGCGAACAATACGGACAGCTTCCTCAGGACACACCCATTTTGTTTATTCACGAACATTTCAGGACACCGCAAGTGTTCTTAAACACTTTCAAGTTCTCAGTGAACAATACGGACAGCGTCCTCAGGACACCCCCATTTTGTTTATTTACGAACATTTCAGGACACTACGAGTGTTCTTAGAACACTTTCAAGTTGACAGCAAACAATACGGACAGCGTCCTCAGGACTCCCCCATTTTGTTTATTTATGAACATTTCAGGACACCACAAGTGTTCTTAGAACACTTTCAACTTGCCAGCGAACAATACGGACAGCGTCCTCAGGACACTCCCATTTTGTTTATTTACGAACATTTCAGGACACCTCGAGTGTTCTTATAACACTTTCAAGTTGCCAGCGAACAATACGGACAGCGTCCTCAGGACACCACCATTTTGTTTATTTACGAACATTTCAGGACACCGCGAGTGTTCTTATAACACTTTCAAGTTGCCAGCGAACAATACGGACAGCGTCCTCAGGACACCCCCATTTTGTTTATTTACGAACATTTCAGGACACTGCGAGCGTTCTTAGAACACGTTCAAGTTGCCAGCAAACAATACGGACAGCGTCCTCAGGACACCCCCATTTTGTTTATTTCCGAACATTTCAGGACACCGTGAGTGTTCTTAGAACAGTTTCAGCTTGCTTGCGAACAACACGGACAGCGTCCTCAGGACACCACATTTTGTTTATTTATGAACATTTCAGGACACCGCGATTGTTCTTAGAACACTTTCAACTTGCCAGCGAACAATACGGACAGCTTCCTCAGGACACCCCCATTTTGTTTATTCACGAACATTTCAGGACACCACTAGTGTTCTTAAACACTTTCATGTTCTCAGCGAACAATACGGACAGCGTCCTCAGGAGACCCCCTTTTGTTTATTTACGAACATTTCAGGACACTGCGAGTGTTCTCAGAACACTTTGAGCTTGCCAGCGAATAATACGGATAGCGTCCTCAGGACACCCCCATTTTGTTTATTTACGAACATTTCAGGACACCGCGATTGTTTTTAGAACACTTTGAACTTGCCAGCGAACAATACAGACAGCGTCCCCAGGACACCCCCATTTTGTTTATTTACGAGCATTTCAGGACACAGCGAGTGTTCTTAGAACACTTTCAACTTGCCAGTGAACAATACGGACAGTGTCCTCAGGACACCCCCATTTTGTTTATTTATGAACATTTCAGGACACCGCGAGTGTTCTCAGAACACTTTGAGCTTGCCAGCGAGAATACGGATAGCGTCCTCAGGACACCCCCATTTTGTTTATTTACGAACATTTCAGGACACCGCGATTGTTTTTAGAACACTTTGAACTTGCCAGCGAACAATACAGACAGCGTCCTCAGGACACCCCCATTTTGTTTATTTACGAGCATTTCAGGACACCGCGAGAGTTCTTAGAACAGTTTCAGCTTGCTTGCGAACAACACAGACAGCGTCCTCAGGACACCACATTTTGTTTATTTATGAACATTTCAGGACACCGCGATTGTTCTTAGAACACTTTCAACTTGCCAGCGAACAATACGGACAGCTTCCTCAGGATACCCCCATTTTGTTTATTCACGAACATTTCAGGACACCACTAGTGTTCTAAAACACTTTCATGTTCTCAGCGAACAATACGGACAGCGTCCCCAGGACACCCCCTTTTGTTTATTTACGAACATTTCAGGACACTGCGAGTGTTCTTAGAACACTTTCAAGTGGCCAGCAAACAATACGGACAGAGTCCTCAGGACACTCCCATTTTGTTTATTTACGAACATTTCAGGACACCACGAGTATTCTTAGAAGACTTTCAACTTGCCAGCAAACAATGCGGACAGCTTCCTCAGGACACCACCATTTTGTTTATTCACGAACATTTCAGGACACCGTGAGTGTTGTTAAACACTTTCAAGTTCTCAGCGAAAAATATGGACAGCGTCCTCAGGACACCCCCATTTTGTTTATTTACGAACATTTCAGGACACTGCGAGTGTTCTTAGAACACTTTCAAGTTGCCAGCAAACAATACGGACAGCGTCCTCAGGACACCCCCATTTTGTTTATTTACGAACATTTCAGGACACCGTGAGTGTTCTTAGAACACCTTCAACTTGCCAGCGAACAATACGGACAGCGTCCTCAGGACACCCCCATTTTGTTTATTTACGAACATTTCAGGACACCGTGAGTGTTCTTAGAACACTTTCAACTTGTCAGCGAACAATACGGTCAGCGTCCTCGGGACACCACCATTTTGTTTATTTACGAACATTTCAGGACACCGTGAGTGTTCTTAGAACACTTTCAACTTGCTTGCGAACAACACAGACAGCGTCCTCAGGACACCCCATTTTGTTTATTTACAAACATTTCAGGACACCGCGATTGTTCTTAGAACACTTTCAACTTGCCAGCGAACAATACGAACAGCTTCCTCAGGACACCCCCATTTTGTTTACTCACGAACATTTCAGGACACCGCGAGTGTTCTTAAACACTTTCAAGTTCTCAGCGAACAATACAGACAGCGTCCTCAGGACACCCCCATTTTGTTTATTTACGAACATTTCAGGACACTGCGAGTGTTCTTAGAACACTTTCAAGTTGCCAGCAAACAATACGGACAGCGTCCTCAGGACACCCCCATTTTGTTTATTTACGAACATTTCAGGACACCACGAGTATTCTTAGAACACTTTCAACTTGCCAGCAAACAATGCGGACAGCTTCCTCAGGACACCACCATTTTGTTTATTCACGAACATTTCAGGACACCGCGAGTGTTGTTAAACACTTTCAAGTTCTCAGCGAAAAATATGGACAGCGTCCTCAGGACACCCCCATTTTGTTTATTTACGAACATTTCAGGACACTGCGAGTGTTCTTATAACACTTTCAAGTTGCCAGCGAACAATACGGACAGCGTCCTCAGGACACCCCCATTTTGTTTATTTACGAACATTTCAGGACACCGTGAGTGTTCTTAGAACACCTTCAACTTGCCAGCGAACAATACGGACAGCGTCCTCAGGACACCCCCATTTTGTTTATTTACGAACATTTCAGGACACCGTGAGTGTTCTTAGAACACTTTGAACTTGCCAGCGAACAATACGGACAGCGTCCTCGGGACACCACCATTTTGTTTATTTACGAACATTTCAGGACACCGTGAGTGTTCTTAGAACACTTTCAACTTGCTTGCGAACAACACAGACAGCGTCCTCAGGACACCCCATTTTGTTTATTTACGAACATTTCAGGACACCACGATTGTTCTTAAAACACTTTCAACTTGCCAGCGAACAATACGAACAGCTTCCTCAGGACACCCCCATTTTGTTTACTCACGAACATTTCAGGACACCGCGAGTGTTCTTAAACACTTTCAAGTTGTCAGCGAACAATACGGACAGCGTCCTCAGGACACCCCCATTTTGTTTATTTACGAACATTTCAGGACACTGCGAGTGTTCTTAGAACACTGTCAAGTTGCCAGCAAACAATACGGACAGCGTCCTCAGGACACCCCCATTTTGTTTATTTATGAACATTTCAGGACACCACGAGTGTTCTTAGAACAGTTTCAACTTGCCAGCGAACAATACAGACAGCGTCCTCAGGACAGCCCCATTTTGTTTATTTACAAACATTTCAGGACACCTTGAGTGTTCTTATAACACTTTCAAGTTGCCAGCGAACAATACGGACAGCGTCCTCAGGACACCACCATTTTGTTTATTTACGAACATTTCAGGACACCGCGAGTGTTCTTAGAACACTTTCAACTTGCTTGCGAACAACACAGACAGCGTCCTCAGGACACCCCATTTTGTTTATTTACGAAAATTTCAGGACACCGCGATTGTTCTTAGAACACTTTCAACTTGCCAGCGAACAATACGAACAGCTTCCTCAGGACACCCCCATTTTGTTTACTCACGAACATTTCAGGACACCGCGAGTGTTCTTAAACACTTTCAAGTTCTCAGCGAACAATACGGACAGCGTCCTCAGGACACCCCCATTTTGTTTATTTACGAACATTTCAAGACACCATGAGTGTTCTTAGAACACCTTCAACTTGCCAGCGAACAATAACACTTTCAAGTTGCCAGCGAACAATACGGACAGCGTCCTCAGGACACCACCATTTTGTTTATTTCCGAACATTTCAGGACACCGCGAGTGTTCTTAGAACACTTTCAAGTTGCCAGCGAACAATACGGACAGCGTCCTCAGGACACCACCATTTTGTTTATTTACGAACATTTCAGGACACCGTGAGTGTTCTTAGAACACTTTCAACTTGCTTGCGAACAACACAGACAGCGTCCTCAGGACACCCCATTTTGTTTATTTACGAAAATTTCAGGACACCGCGATTGTTCTTAGAACACTTTCAACTTGCCAGTGAACAATACGAACAGCTTCCTCAGGACACCCCCATTTTGTTTACTCACGAACATTTCAGGACACCGCGAGTGTTCTTAAACACTTTCAAGTTCTCAGCGAACAATACGGACAGCGTCCTCAGGACACCCCCATTTTGTTTATTTACGAACATTTCAGGACACTGCGAGTGTTCTTAGAACACTTTCAAGTTGCCAGCAAACAATACGGACAGCGTCCTCAGGACACCCCCATTTTGTTTATTTACGAACATTTCAGGACACCACGAGTATTCTTAGAACACTTTCAACTTGCCAGCAAACAATGCGGACAGCTTCCTCAGGACACCACCATTTTGTTTATTCACGAACATTTCAGGACACCGCGAGTGTTGTTAAACACTTTCAAGTTCTCAGCGAAAAATATGGACAGCGTCCTCAGGACACCCCCATTTTGTTTATTTACGAACATTTCAGGACACTGCGAGTGTTCTTAGAACACTTTCAAGTTGCCAGCAAACAATACGGACAGCGTCCTCAGGACACCCCCATTTTGTTTATTTACGAACATTTCAGGACACCGTGAGTGTTCTTAGAACACCTTCAACTTGCCAGCGAACAATACGGACAGCGTCCTCAGGACACCCCCATTTTGTTTATTTACGAACATTTCAGGACACCGTGAGTGTTCTTAGAACACTTTCAACTTGCCAGCGAACAATACGGACAGCGTCCTCGGGACACCACCATTTTGTTTATTTACGAACATTTCAGGACACCGTGAGTGTTCTTAGAACACTTTCAACTTGCTTGCGAACAACACAGACAGCGTCCTCAGGACACCCCATTTTGTTTATTTACGAACATTTCAGGACACCGCGATTGTTCTTAGAACACTTTCAACTTGCCAGCGAACAATACGAACAGCTTCCTCAGGACACCCCCATTTTGTTTACTCACGAACATTTCAGGACACCGCGAGTGTTCTTAAACACTTTCAAGTTCTCAGCGAACAATACGGACAGCGTCCTCAGGACACCCCCATTTTGTTTATTTACGAACATTTCAGGACACCGTGAGTGTTCTTAGAACACTTTCAACTTGCCAGCGAACAATACGGACAGCGTCCTCGGGACACCACCATTTTGTTTATTTACGAACATTTCAGGACACTGCGAGTGTTCTTAGAACACTTTCAAGTTGCCAGCAAACAATACGGACAGCGTCCTCAGGACACCCCCATTTTGTTTATTTACGAACATTTCAGGACACCGTGAGTGTTCTTAGAACACCTTCAACTTGCCAGCGAACAATACGGACAGCGTCCTCAGGACACCCCCATTTTGTTTATTTACGAACATTTCAGGACACCGTGAGTGTTCTTAGAACACTTTCAACTTGCCAGCGAACAATACGGACAGCGTCCTCGGGACACCACCATTTTGTTTATTTACGAACATTTCAGGACACCGTGAGTGTTCTTAGAACACTTTCAACTTGCTTGCGAACAACACAGACAGCGTCCTCAGGACACCCCATTTTGTTTATTTACGAACATTTCAGGACACCGCGATTGTTCTTAGAACACTTTCAACTTGCCAGCGAACAATACGAACAGCTTCCTCAGGACACCCCCATTTTGTTTACTCACGCACATTTCAGGACACCGCGAGTGTTCTTAAACACTTTCAAGTTCTCAGCGAACAATACGGACAGCGTCCTCAGGACACCCCCATTTTGTTTATTTACGAACATTTCAGGACACCGTGAGTGTTCTTAGAACACTTTCAACTTGCCAGCGAACAATACGGACAGCGTCCTCGGGACACCACCATTTTGTTTATTTACGAACATTTCAGGACACCGTGAGTGTTCTTAGAACAATTTCAACTTGCTTGCGAACAACACAGACAGCGTCCTCAGGACACCCCATTTTGTTTATTTACGAACATTTCAGGACACCACGATTGTTCTTAGAACACTTTCAACTTGCCAGCGAACAATACGAACAGCTTCCTCAGGACACCCCCATTTTGTTTACTCACGAACATTTCAGGACACCGCGAGTGTTCTTAAACACTTTCAAGTTGTCAGCGAACAATACGGACAGCGTCCTCAGGACACCCCCATTTTGTTTATTTACGAACATTTCAGGACACTGCGAGTGTTCTTAGAACACTTTCAAGTTGCCAGCAAACAATACGGACAGCGTCCTCAGGACACCCCCATTTTGTTTATTTATGAACATTTCAGGACACCACGAGTGTTCTTAGAACAGTTTCAACTTGCCAGCGAACAATACAGACAGCGTCCTCAGGACAGCCCCATTTTGTTTATTTACAAACATTTCAGGACACCTTGAGTGTTCTTATAACACTTTCAAGTTGCCAGCGAACAATACGGACAGCGTCCTCAGGACACCCCCATTTTGTTTATTTACGAACATTTCAGGACACCGTGAGTGTTCTTAGAACACCTTCAACTTGCCAGCGAACAATACGGACAGCGTCCTCAGGACACCCCCATTTTGTTTATTTACGAACATTTCAGGACACCGTGAGTGTTCTTAGAACACTTTGAACTTGCCAGCGAACAATACGGACAGCGTCCTCGGGACACCACCATTTTGTTTATTTACGAACATTTCAGGACACCGTGAGTGTTCTTAGAACACTTTCAACTTGCTTGCGAACAACACAGACAGCGTCCTCAGGACACCCCATTTTGTTTATTTACGAACATTTCAGGACACCACGATTGTTCTTAAAACACTTTCAACTTGCCAGCGAACAATACGAACAGCTTCCTCAGGACACCCCCATTTTGTTTACTCACGAACATTTCAGGACACCGCGAGTGTTCTTAAACACTTTCAAGTTGTCAGCGAACAATACGGACAGCGTCCTCAGGACACCCCCATTTTGTTTATTTACGAACATTTCAGGACACTGCGAGTGTTCTTAGAACACTGTCAAGTTGCCAGCAAACAATACGGACAGCGTCCTCAGGACACCCCCATTTTGTTTATTTATGAACATTTCAGGACACCACGAGTGTTCTTAGAACAGTTTCAACTTGCCAGCGAACAATACAGACAGCGTCCTCAGGACAGCCCCATTTTGTTTATTTACAAACATTTCAGGACACCTTGAGTGTTCTTATAACACTTTCAAGTTGCCAGCGAACAATACGGACAGCGTCCTCAGGACACCACCATTTTGTTTATTTACGAACATTTCAGGACACCGCGAGTGTTCTTAGAACACTTTCAACTTGCTTGCGAACAACACAGACAGCGTCCTCAGGACACCCCATTTTGTTTATTTACGAAAATTTCAGGACACCGCGATTGTTCTTAGAACACTTTCAACTTGCCAGCGAACAATACGAACAGCTTCCTCAGGACACCCCCATTTTGTTTACTCACGAACATTTCAGGACACCGCGAGTGTTCTTAAACACTTTCAAGTTCTCAGCGAACAATACGGACAGCGTCCTCAGGACACCCCCATTTTGTTTATTTACGAACATTTCAAGACACCATGAGTGTTCTTAGAACACCTTCAACTTGCCAGCGAACAATAACACTTTCAAGTTGCCAGCGAACAATACGGACAGCGTCCTCAGGACACCACCATTTTGTTTATTTCCGAACATTTCAGGACACCGCGAGTGTTCTTAGAACACTTTCAAGTTGCCAGCGAACAATACGGACAGCGTCCTCAGGACACCACCATTTTGTTTATTTACGAACATTTCAGGACACCGTGAGTGTTCTTAGAACACTTTCAACTTGCTTGCGAACAACACAGACAGCGTCCTCAGGACACCCCATTTTGTTTATTTACGAAAATTTCAGGACACCGCGATTGTTCTTAGAACACTTTCAACTTGCCAGTGAACAATACGAACAGCTTCCTCAGGACACCCCCATTTTGTTTACTCACGAACATTTCAGGACACTGCGAGTGTTCTTAAACACTTTCAAGTTCTCAGCGAACAATACGGACAGCGTCCTCAGGACACCCCCATTTTGTTTATTTACGAACATTTCAGGACACTGCGAGTGTTCTTAGAACACTTTCAAGTTGCCAGCAAACAATACGGACAGCGTCCTCAGGACACCCCCATTTTGTTTATTTACGAACATTTCAGGACACCACGAGTATTCTTAGAACACTTTCAACTTGCCAGCAAACAATGCGGACAGCTTCCTCAGGACACCACCATTTTGTTTATTCACGAACATTTCAGGACACCGCGAGTGTTGTTAAACACTTTCAAGTTCTCAGCGAAAAATATGGACAGCGTCCTCAGGACACCCCCATTTTGTTTATTTACGAACATTTCAGGACACTGCGAGTGTTCTTAGAACACTTTCAAGTTGCCAGCAAACAATACGGACAGCGTCCTCAGGACACCCCCATTTTGTTTATTTACGAACATTTCAGGACACCGTGAGTGTTCTTAGAACACCTTCAACTTGCCAGCGAACAATACGGACAGCGTCCTCAGGACACCCCCATTTTGTTTATTTACGAACATTTCAGGACACCGTGAGTGTTCTTAGAACACTTTCAACTTGCCAGCGAACAATACGGACAGCGTCCTCGGGACACCACCATTTTGTTTATTTACGAACATTTCAGGACACCGTGAGTGTTCTTAGAACACTTTCAACTTGCTTGCGAACAACACAGACAGCGTCCTCAGGACACCCCATTTTGTTTATTTACGAACATTTCAGGACACCGCGATTGTTCTTAGAACACTTTCAACTTGCCAGCGAACAATACGAACAGCTTCCTCAGGACACCCCCATTTTGTTTACTCACGAACATTTCAGGACACCGCGAGTGTTCTTAAACACTTTCAAGTTCTCAGCGAACAATACGGACAGCGTCCTCAGGACACCCCCATTTTGTTTATTTACGAACATTTCAGGACACCGTGAGTGTTCTTAGAACACTTTCAACTTGCCAGCGAACAATACGGACAGCGTCCTCGGGACACCACCATTTTGTTTATTTACGAACATTTCAGGACACTGCGAGTGTTCTTAGAACACTTTCAAGTTGCCAGCAAACAATACGGACAGCGTCCTCAGGACACCCCCATTTTGTTTATTTACGAACATTTCAGGACACCGTGAGTGTTCTTAGAACACCTTCAACTTGCCAGCGAACAATACGGACAGCGTCCTCAGGACACCCCCATTTTGTTTATTTACGAACATTTCAGGACACCGTGAGTGTTCTTAGAACACTTTCAACTTGCCAGCGAACAATACGGACAGCGTCCTCGGGACACCACCATTTTGTTTATTTACGAACATTTCAGGACACCGTGAGTGTTCTTAGAACACTTTCAACTTGCTTGCGAACAACACAGACAGCGTCCTCAGGACACCCCATTTTGTTTATTTACGAACATTTCAGGACACCGCGATTGTTCTTAGAACACTTTCAACTTGCCAGCGAACAATACGAACAGCTTCCTCAGGACACCCCCATTTTGTTTACTCACGCACATTTCAGGACACCGCGAGTGTTCTTAAACACTTTCAAGTTCTCAGCGAACAATACGGACAGCGTCCTCAGGACACCCCCATTTTGTTTATTTACGAACATTTCAGGACACCGTGAGTGTTCTTAGAACACTTTCAACTTGCCAGCGAACAATACGGACAGCGTCCTCGGGACACCACCATTTTGTTTATTTACGAACATTTCAGGACACCGTGAGTGTTCTTAGAACAATTTCAACTTGCTTGCGAACAACACAGACAGCGTCCTCAGGACACCCCATTTTGTTTATTTACGAACATTTCAGGACACCACGATTGTTCTTAGAACACTTTCAACTTGCCAGCGAACAATACGAACAGCTTCCTCAGGACACCCCCATTTTGTTTACTCACGAACATTTCAGGACACCGCGAGTGTTCTTAAACACTTTCAAGTTGTCAGCGAACAATACGGACAGCGTCCTCAGGACACCCCCATTTTGTTTATTTACGAACATTTCAGGACACTGCGAGTGTTCTTAGAACACTTTCAAGTTGCCAGCAAACAATACGGACAGCGTCCTCAGGACACCCCCATTTTGTTTATTTATGAACATTTCAGGACACCACGAGTGTTCTTAGAACAGTTTCAACTTGCCAGCGAACAATACAGACAGCGTCCTCAGGACAGCCCCATTTTGTTTATTTACAAACATTTCAGGACACCTTGAGTGTTCTTATAACACTTTCAAGTTGCCAGCGAACAATACGGACAGCGTCCTCAGGACACCACCATTTTGTTTATTTACGAACATTTCAGGACACCGCGAGTGTTCTTATAACACTTTCAAGTTGCCAGCGAACAATACGGACAGCGTCCTCAGGACACCCCCATTTTGTTTATTTACGAACATTTCAGGACACTGCGAGTGTTCTTAGAACACTTTCAAGTTGCCAGCAAACAATACGGACAACGTCCTCAGGACACCCCCATTTGTTTATTCACGAACATTTCAGGACACCGCGAGTGTTGTTAAACACTTTCAAGTTCTCAGCGAAAAATATGGACAGCGTCCTCAGGACACCCCCATTTTGTTTATTTACGAACATTTCAGGACACTGCGAGTGTTCTTAGAACACTTTCAAGTTGCCAGCAAACAATACGGACAGCGTCCTCAGGACACCCCCATTTTGTTTATTTACGAACATTTCAGGACACCGTGAGTGTTCTTAGAACACCTTCAACTTGCCAGCGAACAATAACACTTTCAAGTTGCCAGCGAACAATACGGACAGCGTCCTCAGGACACCACCATTTTGTTTATTTCCGAACATTTCAGGACACCGCGAGTGTTCTTAGAACACTTTCAAGTTGCCAGCGAACAATACGGACAGCGTCCTCAGGACACCACCATTTTGTTTATTTACGAACATTTCAGGACACCGTGAGTGTTCTTAGAACACTTTCAACTTGCTTGCGAACAACACAGACAGCGTCCTCAGGACACCCCATTTTGTTTATTTACGAACATTTCAGGACACCGCGATTGTTCTTAGAACACTTTCAACTTGCCAGCGAACAATACGAACAGCTTCCTCAGGACACCCCCATTTTGTTTACTCACGAACATTTCAGGACACCGCGAGTGTTCTTAAACACTTTCAAGTTCTCAGCGAACAATACGGACAGCGTCCTCAGGACACCCCCATTTTGTTTATTTACGAACATTTCAGGACACTGTGAGTGTTCTTAGAACACTTTCAACTTGCCAGCGAACAATACGGACAGCGTCCTCGGGACACCACCATTTTGTTTATTTACGAACATTTCAGGACACCGTGAGTGTTCTTAGAACACTTTCAACTTGCTTGCGAACAACACAGACAGCGTCCTCAGGACACCCCATTTTGTTTATTTACAAACATTTCAGGACACCTTGAGTGTTCTTATAACACTTTCAAGTTGCCAGCGAACAATACGGACAGCGTCCTCAGGACACCACCATTTTGTTTATTTACGAACATTTCAGGACACCACGAGTGTTCTTAGAACAGTTTCAACTTGCCAGCGAACAATACAGACAGCGTCCTCAGGACAGCCCCATTTTGTTTATTTACAAACATTTCAGGACACCTTGAGTGTTCTTATAACACTTTCAAGTTGCCAGCGAACAATACGGACAGCGTCCTCAGGACACCACCATTTTGTTTATTTACGAACATTTCAGGACACCGCGAGTGTTCTTATAACACTTTCAAGTTGCCAGCGAACAATACGGACAGCGTCCTCAGGACACCCCCATTTTGTTTATTTACGAACATTTCAGGACACTGCGAGTGTTCTTAGAACACTTTCAAGTTGCCAGCAAACAATACGGACAACGTCCTCAGGACACCCCCATTTGTTTATTCACGAACATTTCAGGACACCGCGAGTGTTGTTAAACACTTTCAAGTTCTCAGCGAAAAATATGGACAGCGTCCTCAGGACACCCCCATTTTGTTTATTTACGAACATTTCAGGACACTGCGAGTGTTCTTAGAACACTTTCAAGTTGCCAGCAAACAATACGGACAGCGTCCTCAGGACACCCCCATTTTGTTTATTTACGAACATTTCAGGACACCGTGAGTGTTCTTAGAACACCTTCAACTTGCCAGCGAACAATAACACTTTCAAGTTGCCAGCGAACAATACGGACAGCGTCCTCAGGACACCACCATTTTGTTTATTTCCGAACATTTCAGGACACCGCGAGTGTTCTTAGAACACTTTCAAGTTGCCAGCGAACAATACGGACAGCGTCCTCAGGACACCACCATTTTGTTTATTTACGAACATTTCAGGACACCGTGAGTGTTCTTAGAACACTTTCAACTTGCTTGCGAACAACACAGACAGCGTCCTCAGGACACCCCATTTTGTTTATTTACGAACATTTCAGGACACCGCGATTGTTCTTAGAACACTTTCAACTTGCCAGCGAACAATACGAACAGCTTCCTCAGGACACCCCCATTTTGTTTACTCACGAACATTTCAGGACACCGCGAGTGTTCTTAAACACTTTCAAGTTCTCAGCGAACAATACGGACAGCGTCCTCAGGACACCCCCATTTTGTTTATTTACGAACATTTCAGGACACTGTGAGTGTTCTTAGAACACTTTCAACTTGCCAGCGAACAATACGGACAGCGTCCTCGGGACACCACCATTTTGTTTATTTACGAACATTTCAGGACACCGTGAGTGTTCTTAGAACACTTTCAACTTGCTTGCGAACAACACAGACAGCGTCCTCAGGACACCCCATTTTGTTTATTTACAAACATTTCAGGACACCTTGAGTGTTCTTATAACACTTTCAAGTTGCCAGCGAACAATACGGACAGCGTCCTCAGGACACCACCATTTTGTTTATTTACGAACATTTCAGGACACCGCGAGTGTTCTTATAACACTTTCAAGTTGCCAGCGAACAATACGGACAGCGTCCTCAGGACACCCCCATTTTGTTTATTTACGAACATTTCAGGACACTGCGAGTGTTCTTAGAACACTTTCAAGTTGCCAGCAAACAATACGGACAGCGTCCTCAGGACACCCCCATTTGTTTATTCACGAACATTTCAGGACACCGCGAGTGTTGTTAAACACTTTCAAGTTCTCAGCGAAAAATATGGACAGCGTCCTCAGGACACCCCCATTTTGTTTATTTACGAACATTTCAGGACACTGCGAGTGTTCTTAGAACACTTTCAAGTTGCCAGCAAACAATACGGACAGCGTCCTCAGGACACCCCCATTTTGTTTATTTACGAACATTTCAGGACACCGTGAGTGTTCTTAGAACACCTTCAACTTGCCAGCGAACAATAACACTTTCAAGTTGCCAGCGAACAATACGGACAGCGTCCTCAGGACACCACCATTTTGTTTATTTCCGAACATTTCAGGACACCGCGAGTGTTCTTAGAACACTTTCAAGTTGCCAGCGAACAATACGGACAGCGTCCTCAGGACACCACAATTTTGTTTATTTACGAACATTTCAGGACACCGTGAGTGTTCTTAGAACACTTTCAACTTGCTTGCGAACAACACAGACAGCGTCCTCAGGACACCCCATTTTGTTTATTTACGAAAATTTCAGGACACCGCGATTGTTCTTAGAACACTTTCAACTTGCCAGCGAACAATACGAACAGCTTCCTCAGGACACCCCCATTTTGTTTACTCACGAACATTTCAGGACACCGCGAGTGTTCTTAAACACTTTCAAGTTCTCAGCGAACAATACGGACAGCGTCCTCAGGACACCCCCATTTTGTTTATTTGCGAACATTTCAGGACACTGCGAGTGTTCTTAGAAAACTTTCAAGTTGCCAGCAAACAATACGGACAGCGTCCTCAGGACACCCCCATTTTGTTTATTTACGAACATTTCAGGACACCACGAGTATTCTTAGAACACTTTCAACTTGCCAGCAAACAATGCGGACAGCTTCCTCAGGACACCACCATTTTGTTTATTCACGAACATTTCAGGACACCGCGAGTGTTGTTAAACACTTTCAAGTTCTCAGCGAAAAATATGGACAGCGTCCTCAGGACACCCCCATTTTGTTTATTTACGAACATTTCAGGACACTGCGAGTGTTCTTAGAACACTTTCAAGTTGCCAGCAAACAATACGGACAGCGTCCTCAGGACACCCCCATTTTGTTTATTTACGAACATTTCAGGACACCGTGAGTGTTCTTAGAACACCTTCAACTTGCCAGCGAACAATACGGACAGCGTCCTCAGGACACCCCCATTTTGTTTATTTACGAACATTTCAGGACACCGTGAGTGTTCTTAGAACACTTTCAACTTGCCAGCGAACAATACGGTCAGCGTCCTCGGGACACCACCATTTTGTTTATTTACGAACATTTCAGGACACCGTGAGTGTTCTTAGAACACTTTCAACTTGCTTGCGAACAACACAGACAGCGTCCTCAGGACACCCCATTTTGTTTATTTACAAACATTTCAGGACACCGCGATTGTTCTTAGAACACTTTCAACTTGCCAGCGAACAATACGAACAGCTTCCTCAGGACACCCCCATTTTGTTTACTCACGAACATTTCAGGACACCGCGAGTGTTCTTAAACACTTTCAAGTTCTCAGCGAACAATACAGACAGCGTCCTCAGGACACCCCCATTTTGTTTATTTACGAACATTTCAGGACACTGCGAGTGTTCTTAGAACACTTTCAAGTTGCCAGCAAACAATACGGACAGCGTCCTCAGGACACCCCCATTTTGTTTATTTACGAACATTTCAGGACACCACGAGTATTCTTAGAACACTTTCAACTTGCCAGCAAACAATGCGGACAGCTTCCTCAGGACACCACCATTTTGTTTATTCACGAACATTTCAGGACACCGCGAGTGTTGTTAAACACTTTCAAGTTCTCAGCGAAAAATATGGACAGCGTCCTCAGGACACCCCCATTTTGTTTATTTACGAACATTTCAGGACACTGCGAGTGTTCTTATAACACTTTCAAGTTGCCAGCGAACAATACGGACAGCGTCCTCAGGACACCCCCATTTTGTTTATTTACGAACATTTCAGGACACCGTGAGTGTTCTTAGAACACCTTCAACTTGCCAGCGAACAATACGGACAGCGTCCTCAGGACACCCCCATTTTGTTTATTTACGAACATTTCAGGACACCGTGAGTGTTCTTAGAACACTTTGAACTTGCCAGCGAACAATACGGACAGCGTCCTCGGGACACCACCATTTTGTTTATTTACGAACATTTCAGGACACCGTGAGTGTTCTTAGAACACTTTCAACTTGCTTGCGAACAACACAGACAGCGTCCTCAGGACACCCCATTTTGTTTATTTACGAACATTTCAGGACACCACGATTGTTCTTAAAACACTTTCAACTTGCCAGCGAACAATACGAACAGCTTCCTCAGGACACCCCCATTTTGTTTACTCACGAACATTTCAGGACACCGCGAGTGTTCTTAAACACTTTCAAGTTGTCAGCGAACAATACGGACAGCGTCCTCAGGACACCCCCATTTTGTTTATTTACGAACATTTCAGGACACTGCGAGTGTTCTTAGAACACTGTCAAGTTGCCAGCAAACAATACGGACAGCGTCCTCAGGACACCCCCATTTTGTTTATTTATGAACATTTCAGGACACCACGAGTGTTCTTAGAACAGTTTCAACTTGCCAGCGAACAATACAGACAGCGTCCTCAGGACAGCCCCATTTTGTTTATTTACAAACATTTCAGGACACCTTGAGTGTTCTTATAACACTTTCAAGTTGCCAGCGAACAATACGGACAGCGTCCTCAGGACACCACCATTTTGTTTATTTACGAACATTTCAGGACACCGCGAGTGTTCTTAGAACACTTTCAAGTTGCCAGCGAACAATACGGACAGCGTCCTCAGGACACCACCATTTTGTTTATTTACGAACATTTCAGGACACCTTGAGTGTTCTTAGAACACTTTCAACTTGCTTGCGAACAACACAGACAGCGTCCTCAGGACACCCCATTTTGTTTATTTACGAAAATTTCAGGACACCGCGATTGTTCTTAGAACACTTTCAACTTGCCAGCGAACAATACGAACAGCTTCCTCAGGACACCCCCATTTTGTTTACTCACGAACATTTCAGGACACCGCGAGTGTTCTTAAACACTTTCAAGTTCTCAGCGAACAATACGGACAGCGTCCTCAGGACACCCCCATTTTGTTTATTTACGAACATTTCAAGACACCATGAGTGTTCTTAGAACACTGTCAAGTTGCCAGCAAACAATACGGACAGCGTCCTCAGGACACCCCCATTTTGTTTATTTATGAACATTTCAGGACACCACGAGTGTTCTTAGAACAGTTTCAACTTGCCAGCGAACAATACAGACAGCGTCCTCAGGACAGCCCCATTTTGTTTATTTACAAACATTTCAGGACACCTTGAGTGTTCTTATAACACTTTCAAGTTGCCAGCGAACAATACGGACAGCGTCCTCAGGACACCACCATTTTGTTTATTTCCGAACATTTCAGGACACCGCGAGTGTTCTTAGAACACTTTCAAGTTGCCAGCGAACAATACGGACAGCGTCCTCAGGACACCACCATTTTGTTTATTTACGAACATTTCAGGACACCGTGAGTGTTCTTAGAACACTTTCAACTTGCTTGCGAACAACACAGACAGCGTCCTCAGGACACCCCATTTTGTTTATTTACGAAAATTTCAGGACACCGCGATTGTTCTTAGAACACTTTCAACTTGCCAGTGAACAATACGAACAGCTTCCTCAGGACACCCCCATTTTGTTTACTCACGAACATTTCAGGACACCGCGAGTGTTCTTAAACACTTTCAAGTTCTCAGCGAACAATACGGACAGCGTCCTCAGGACACCCCCATTTTGTTTATTTACGAACATTTCAGGACACTGCGAGTGTTCTTAGAACACTTTCAAGTTGCCAGCAAACAATACGGACAGCGTCCTCAGGACACCCCCATTTTGTTTATTTACGAACATTTCAGGACACCACGAGTATTCTTAGAACACTTTCAACTTGCCAGCAAACAATGCGGACAGCTTCCTCAGGACACCACCATTTTGTTTATTCACGAACATTTCAGGACACCGCGAGTGTTGTTAAACACTTTCAAGTTCTCAGCGAAAAATATGGACAGCGTCCTCAGGACACCCCCATTTTGTTTATTTACGAACATTTCAGGACACTGCGAGTGTTCTTAGAACACTTTCAAGTTGCCAGCAAACAATACGGACAGCGTCCTCAGGACACCCCCATTTTGTTTATTTACGAACATTTCAGGACACCGTGAGTGTTCTTAGAACACCTTCAACTTGCCAGCGAACAATACGGACAGCGTCCTCAGGACACCCCCATTTTGTTTATTTACGAACATTTCAGGACACCGTGAGTGTTCTTAGAACACTTTCAACTTGCCAGCGAACAATACGGACAGCGTCCTCGGGACACCACCATTTTGTTTATTTACGAACATTTCAGGACACCGTGAGTGTTCTTAGAACACTTTCAACTTGCTTGCGAACAACACAGACAGCGTCCTCAGGACACCCCATTTTGTTTATTTACGAACATTTCAGGACACCGCGATTGTTCTTAGAACACTTTCAACTTGCCAGCGAACAATACGAACAGCTTCCTCAGGACACCCCCATTTTGTTTACTCACGAACATTTCAGGACACCGCGAGTGTTCTTAAACACTTTCAAGTTCTCAGCGAACAATACGGACAGCGTCCTCAGGACACCCCCATTTTGTTTATTTACGAACATTTCAGGACACCGTGAGTGTTCTTAGAACACTTTCAACTTGCCAGCGAACAATACGGACAGCGTCCTCGGGACACCACCATTTTGTTTATTTACGAACATTTCAGGACACTGCGAGTGTTCTTAGAACACTTTCAAGTTGCCAGCAAACAATACGGACAGCGTCCTCAGGACACCCCCATTTTGTTTATTTACGAACATTTCAGGACACCGTGAGTGTTCTTAGAACACCTTCAACTTGCCAGCGAACAATACGGACAGCGTCCTCAGGACACCCCCATTTTGTTTATTTACGAACATTTCAGGACACCGTGAGTGTTCTTAGAACACTTTCAACTTGCCAGCGAACAATACGGACAGCGTCCTCGGGACACCACCATTTTGTTTATTTACGAACATTTCAGGACACCGTGAGTGTTCTTAGAACACTTTCAACTTGCTTGCGAACAACACAGACAGCGTCCTCAGGACACCCCATTTTGTTTATTTACGAACATTTCAGGACACCGCGATTGTTCTTAGAACACTTTCAACTTGCCAGCGAACAATACGAACAGCTTCCTCAGGACACCCCCATTTTGTTTACTCACGAACATTTCAGGACACCGCGAGTGTTCTTAAACACTTTCAAGTTCTCAGCGAACAATACGGACAGCGTCCTCAGGACACCCCCATTTTGTTTATTTACGAACATTTCAGGACACCGTGAGTGTTCTTAGAACACTTTCAACTTGCCAGCGAACAATACGGACAGCGTCCTCGGGACACCACCATTTTGTTTATTTACGAACATTTCAGGACACCGTGAGTGTTCTTAGAACAATTTCAACTTGCTTGCGAACAACACAGACAGCGTCCTCAGGACACCCCATTTTGTTTATTTACGAACATTTCAGGACACCACGATTGTTCTTAGAACACTTTCAACTTGCCAGCGAACAATACGAACAGCTTCCTCAGGACACCCCCATTTTGTTTACTCACGAACATTTCAGGACACCGCGAGTGTTCTTAAACACTTTCAAGTTGTCAGCGAACAATACGGACAGCGTCCTCAGGACACCCCCATTTTGTTTATTTACGAACATTTCAGGACACTGCGAGTGTTCTTAGAACACTTTCAAGTTGCCAGCAAACAATACGGACAGCGTCCTCAGGACACCCCCATTTTGTTTATTTATGAACATTTCAGGACACCACGAGTGTTCTTAGAACAGTTTCAACTTGCCAGCGAACAATACAGACAGCGTCCTCAGGACAGCCCCATTTTGTTTATTTACAAACATTTCAGGACACCTTGAGTGTTCTTATAACACTTTCAAGTTGCCAGCGAACAATACGGACAGCGTCCTCAGGACACCACCATTTTGTTTATTTACGAACATTTCAGGACACCGCGAGTGTTCTTATAACACTTTCAAGTTGCCAGCGAACAATACGGACAGCGTCCTCAGGACACCCCCATTTTGTTTATTTACGAACATTTCAGGACACTGCGAGTGTTCTTAGAACACTTTCAAGTTGCCAGCAAACAATACGGACAGCGTCCTCAGGACACCCCCATTTGTTTATTCACGAACATTTCAGGACACCGCGAGTGTTGTTAAACACTTTCAAGTTCTCAGCGAAAAATATGGACAGCGTCCTCAGGACACCCCCATTTTGTTTATTTACGAACATTTCAGGACACTGCGAGTGTTCTTAGAACACTTTCAAGTTGCCAGCAAACAATACGGACAGCGTCCTCAGGACACCCCCATTTTGTTTATTTACGAACATTTCAGGACACCGTGAGTGTTCTTAGAACACCTTCAACTGGCCAGCGAACAATAACACTTTCAAGTTGCCAGCGAACAATACGGACAGCGTCCTCAGGACACCACCATTTTGTTTATTTCCGAACATTTCAGGACACCGCGAGTGTTCTTAGAACACTTTCAAGTTGCCAGCGAACAATACGGACAGCGTCCTCAGGACACCACCATTTTGTTTATTTACGAACATTTCAGGACACCGTGAGTGTTCTTAGAACACTTTCAACTTGCTTGCGAACAACACAGACAGCGTCCTCAGGACACCCCATTTTGTTTATTTACGAACATTTCAGGACACCGCGATTGTTCTTAGAACACTTTCAACTTGCCAGCGAACAATACGAACAGCTTCCTCAGGACACCCCCATTTTGTTTACTCACGAACATTTCAGGACACCGCGAGTGTTCTTAAACACTTTCAAGTTCTCAGCGAACAATACGGACAGCGTCCTCAGGACACCCCCATTTTGTTTATTTACGAACATTTCAGGACACTGTGAGTGTTCTTAGAACACTTTCAACTTGCCAGCGAACAATACGGACAGCGTCCTCGGGACACCACCATTTTGTTTATTTACGAACATTTCAGGACACCGTGAGTGTTCTTAGAACACTTTCAACTTGCTTGCGAACAACACAGACAGCGTCCTCAGGACACCCCATTTTGTTTATTTACGAACATTTCAGGACACCACGATTGTTCTTAGAACACTTTCAACTTGCCAGCGAACAATACGAACAGCTTCCTCAGGACACCCCCATTTTGTTTACTCACGAACATTTCAGGACACCGCGAGTGTTCTTAAACACTTTCAAGTTGTCAGCGAACAATACAGACAGCGTCCTCAGGACACCCCCATTTTGTTTATTTACGAACATTTCAGGACACTGCGAGTGTTCTTAAAACACTTTCAAGTTGCCAGCAAACAATACGGACAGCGTCCTCAGGACACCCCCATTTTGTTTATTTATGAACATTTCAGGACACCACGAGTGTTCTTAGAACAGTTTCAACTTGCCAGCGAACAATACAGACAGCGTCCTCAGGACAGCCCCATTTTGTTTATTTACAAACATTTCAGGACACCTTGAGTGTTCTTATAACACTTTCAAGTTGCCAGCGAACAATACGGACAGCGTCCTCAGGACACCACCATTTTGTTTATTTACGAACATTTCAGGACACCGCGAGTGTTCTTATAACACTTTCAAGTTGCCAGCGAACAATACGGACAGCGTCCTCAGGACACCCCCATTTTGTTTATTAACGAACATTTCAGGACACTGCGAGTGTTCTTAGAACACTTTCAAGTTGCCAGCAAACAATACGGACAGCGTCCTCAGGACACCCCCATTTGTTTATTCACGAACATTTCAGGACACCGCGAGTGTTGTTAAACACTTTCAAGTTCTCAGCGAAAAATATGGACAGCGTCCTCAGGACACCCCCATTTTGTTTATTTACGAACATTTCAGGACACTGCGAGTGTTCTTAGAACACTTTCAAGTTGCCAGCAAACAATACGGACAGCGTCCTCAGGACACCCCCATTTTGTTTATTTACGAACATTTCAGGACACCGTGAGTGTTCTTAGAACACCTTCAACTTGCCAGCGAACAATAACACTTTCAAGTTGCCAGCGAACAATACGGACAGCGTCCTCAGGACACCACCATTTTGTTTATTTCCGAACATTTCAGGACACCGCGAGTGTTCTTAGAACACTTTCAAGTTGCCAGCGAACAATACGGACAGCGTCCTCAGGACACCACAATTTTGTTTATTTACGAACATTTCAGGACACCGTGAGTGTTCTTAGAACACTTTCAACTTGCTTGCGAACAACACAGACAGCGTCCTCAGGACACCCCATTTTGTTTATTTACGAAAATTTCAGGACACCGCGATTGTTCTTAGAACACTTTCAACTTGCCAGCGAACAATACGAACAGCTTCCTCAGGACACCCCCATTTTGTTTACTCACGAACATTTCAGGACACCGCGAGTGTTCTTAAACACTTTCAAGTTCTCAGCGAACAATACGGACAGCGTCCTCAGGACACCCCCATTTTGTTTATTTACGAACATTTCAGGACACTGCGAGTGTTCTTAGAACACTTTCAAGTTGCCAGCAAACAATACGGACAGCGTCCTCAGGACACCCCCATTTTGTTTATTTACGAACATTTCAGGACACCACGAGTATTCTTAGAACACTTTCAACTTGCCAGCAAACAATGCGGACAGCTTCCTCAGGACACCACCATTTTGTTTATTCACGAACATTTCAGGACACCGCGAGTGTTGTTAAACACTTTCAAGTTCTCAGCGAAAAATATGGACAGCGTCCTCAGGACACCCCCATTTTGTTTATTTACGAACATTTCAGGACACTGCGAGTGTTCTTAGAACACTTTCAAGTTGCCAGCAAACAATACGGACAGCGTCCTCAGGACACCCCCATTTTGTTTATTTACGAACATTTCAGGACACCGTGAGTGTTCTTAGAACACCTTCAACTTGCCAGCGAACAATACGGACAGCGTCCTCAGGACACCCCCATTTTGTTTATTTACGAACATTTCAGGACACCGTGAGTGTTCTTAGAACACTTTCAACTTGCCAGCGAACAATACGGACAGCGTCCTCGGGACACCACCATTTTGTTTATTTACGAACATTTCAGGACACCGTGAGTGTTCTTAGAACACTTTCAACTTGCTTGCGAACAACACAGACAGCGTCCTCAGGACACCCCATTTTGTTTATTTACGAACATTTCAGGACACCGCGATTGTTCTTAGAACACTTTCAACTTGCCAGCGAACAATACGAACAGCTTCCTCAGGACACCCCCATTTTGTTTACTCACGAACATTTCAGGACACCGCGAGTGTTCTTAAACACTTTCAAGTTCTCAGCGAACAATACGGACAGCGTCCTCAGGACACCCCCATTTTGTTTATTTACGAACATTTCAGGACACTGCGAGTGTTCTTAGAACACTTTCAAGTTGCCAGCAAACAATACAGACAGCGTCCTCAGGACACCCCCATTTTGTTTATTTATGAACATTTCAGGACACCACGAGTGTTCTTAGAACAGTTTCAACTTGCCAGCGAACAATACGGACAGCGTCCTCAGGACAGCCCCATTTTGTTTATTTACAAACATTTCAGGACACCACGAGTGTTCTTATAACACTTTCAAGTTGCCAGCGAACAATACGGACAGCGTCCTCAGGACACCACCATTATGTTTATTTACGAACATTTCAGGACACCGCGAGTGTTCTTATAACACTTTCAAGTTGCCAGCGAACAATACGGACAGCGTCCTCAGGACACCCCCATTTTGTTTATTTACGAACATTTCAGGACACTGCAAGTGTTCTTAGAACACTTTCAAGTTGCCAGCAAACAATACGGACAGTGTCCTCAGGACACCCCCATTTTGTTTATTTACGAACATTTCAGGACACCGTGAGTGTTCTTAGAACACATTCAACTTGCCAGCGAACAATACGGACAGCGTCCTCAGGACACCACCATTTTGTTCATTTACGAACATTTCAGGACACCGCGAGTGTTCTAAGAACACTTTCAACTTGCCAGCGAACAATATGGATAGCCTCCTCAGGACACCCCCATTTTGTTTATTTACGAACATTTCAGGACACAGCGAGTGTTCTAAGAACAGTTTGAGCTTGCCAGCGAACAATACGGATGGCGTCCTCAGGACACCCACATTTTTTTTATTTACGAACATTTCAGGACACCGCGATTGTTCTTAGAACACTTTGAACTGGCCAGCGAAAAATAGAGACAGCGTCCTCAGGACACCCCCATTTTGTTTATTTACGAACATTTCAGGACACCGCGAGTGTTCTTAGAACAGTTTCAGCTTGCTTGCGAACAACACGGACAGCGTCCTCAGGACACCCCATTTTGTTTATTTACGAACATTTCAGGACACCGCGATTGTTCTTAGTACACTTTCAACTTGCCAGCGAACAATACGGACTGCTTCCTCAGGACACCCCCATTTTGTTTATTCACGAACATTTCAGGACACCGCAAGTGTTCCTAAACACTTTCAAGTTCTCAGCGAACAATACGGACAGCGTCCTCAGGACACCCGCATTTTGTTTATTTTACGAACATTTCAGGGCACTGCGAGTGTTCTTAGAACACTTTCAAGTTGCCAGCAAACAATACGGACAGCGTCCTCAGGACACCCCCATTTTGTTTATTTACGAACATTTCAGGACACCACCAGTGTTCTTAGAACACTTTCAACTTGCCAGCGAACAATACGGAGAGCGTCCTCAGGACACCCCCATTTTGTTTATTTACGAACATTTCAGGACACCTCGAGTGTTCTTATAACACTTTCAAGTTGCCAGCGAACAATACGGACAGCGTCCTCAGGACACCACCATTTTGTTTATTTACGAACATTTCAGGACACCGCGACTGTTCTAAGAACACTTTCAACTTGCCAGCGAACAATATGGATAGCCTCCTCAGGACACCCCCATTTTGTTTATTTACGAACTTTTCAGGACACCGCAAGTGTTCTTAGAACACTTTCAACTTGCTTGCGAACAACACGGACAGCATCCTCAGGACACCCCATTTTGTTTATTTACGAACATTTCAGGACACCGCGATTGTTCTTAGATATTTTCAAGTTCTCAGCGAACAATATGGACAGCGTCCTCAGGACACCCCCATTTTGTTTATTTACGAACATTTCAGGACACTGCGAGTGTTCTTAGAACACTTTCTAGTTGCCAGCAAACAATACGGACAGCGTCCTCAGGACACCCCCATTTTGTTTATTTACGAACATTTCAGGACACCGTGAGTGTTCTTAGAACACTTTCAACTAGCCAGCGAACAATAAGGACAGCGTCCTCAGGACACCCCCATTTTGTTTATTTACGAACATTTCAGGACACCGTGAGTGTTCTTAGAACACTTTCAACTTGCCAGCGAACAATACGGACAGCGTCCTCAGGACACCACCATTTTGTTTATTTACGAACATTTCAGGACACCGCGACTGTTCTAAGAACACTTTCAACTTGCCAGCGAACAATATGGATAGCCTCCTCAGGACACCCCCATTTTGTTTATTTACGAACTTTTCAGGACACCGCAAGTGTTCTAAGAACACTTTCAACTTGCCAGCGAACAATATGGATAGCCTCCTCAGGACACCCCCATTTTGTTTATTTACGAACATTTCAGGACACCGCGAGTGTTCTTAGAACACTTTGAACTGGCCAGCGAAAAATACAGACAGCGTCCTCAGGACACCCCCATTTTGTTTATTTACGAACATTTCAGGACACCGCGAGTGTTCTTAGAATAGTTTCAGCTTGCTTGCGAACAACACAGACAGCGTCCTCAGGACACCCCATTTTGTTTATTTACGAACATTTCAGGACACCGCGATTGTTCTTAGTACACTTTCAACTTGCCAGCGAACAATACGGACAGCTTCCTCAGGACACCCCCATTTTGTTTATTCACGAACATTTCAGGACACCGCGAGTGTTCCTAAACACTTTCAAGTTCTCAGCGAACAATACGGACAACGTCCTCAGGACACCCGCATTTTGTTTATTTTACGAACATTTCAGGGAACTGCGAGTGTTCTTAGAACACTTTCAAGTTGCCAGCAAACAATACGGACAGCGTCCTGAGGACACCCCCATTTTGTTTATTTACGAACATTTCAGGACACCACCAGTGTTCTTAGAACACTTTCAACTTGCCAGCGAACAATACGGACAGCGTCCTCAGGACACCCTCATTTTGTTTATTTACGAACATTTCAGGACACCGCGATTGTTCTTAGAACACTTTGAACTGGCCAGCGAAAAATACAGACAGCGTCCTCAGGACACCCCCATTTTGTTTATTTACGAACATTTCAGGACACCGCGAGTGTTCTTAGAATAGTTTCAGCTTGCTTGCGAACAACACAGACAGCGTCCTCAGGACACCCCATTTTGTTTATTTACGAACATTTCAGGACACCGCGATTGTTCTTAGTACACTTTCAACTTGCCAGCGAACAATACGGACAGCTTCCTCAGGACACCCCCATTTTGTTTATTCACGAACATTTCAGGACACCGCGAGTGTTCCTAAACACTTTCAAGTTCTCAGCGAACAATACGGACAACGTCCTCAGGACACCCGCATTTTGTTTATTTTACGAACATTTCAGGGAACTGCGAGTGTTCTTAGAACACTTTCAAGTTGCCAGCAAACAATACGGACAGCGTCCTCAGGACACCCCCATTTTGTTTATTTACGAACATTTCAGGACACCACCAGTGTTCTTAGAACACTTTCAACTTGCCAGCGAACAATACGGACAGCGTCCTCAGGACACCCTCATTTTGTTTATTTACGAACATTTCAGGACACCTCGAGTGTTCTTATAACACTTTCAAGTTGCCAGCGAACAATACGGACAGCGTCCTCAGGACACCACCATTTTGTTTATTTACGAACATTTCAGGACACCGCGACTGTTCTAAGAACACTTTCAACTTGCCAGCGAACAATATGGATAGCCTCCTCAGGACACCCCCATTTTGTTTATTTACGAACTTTTCAGGACACCGCAAGTGTTCTTAGAACACTTTCAACTTGCTTGCGAAAAACACGGACAGCATCCTCAGGACACCCCATTTTGTTTATTTACGAACATTTCAGGACACCGCGATTGTTCTTAGATATTTTCAAGTTCTCAGCGAACAATATGGACAGCGTCCTCAGGACACCCCCATTTTGTTTATTTACGAACATTTCAGGACACTGCGAGTGTTCTTAGAACACTTTCTAGTTGCCAGCAAACAATACGGACAGCGTCCTCAGGACACCCCCATTTTGTTTATTTACGAACATTTCAGGACACCGTGAGTGTTCTTAGAACACTTTCAACTTGCCAGCGAACAATAAGGACAGCGTCCTCAGGACACCCCCATTTTGTTTATTTACGAACATTTCAGGACACCGTGAGTGTTCTTAGAACACTTTCAACTTGCCAGCGAACAATACGGACAGCGTCCTCAGGACACCACCATTTTGTTTATTTACGAACATTTCAGGACACCGCGACTGTTCTAAGAACACTTTCAACTTGCCAGCGAACAATATGGATAGCCTCCTCAGGACACCCCCATTTTGTTTATTTACGAACTTTTCAGGACACCGCGAGTGTTCTTAGACACTTTCAAGTTCTCAGCGAACAATATGGACAGCGTTCTCAGGACACCCCCATTTTGTTTATTTACGAACATTTCAGGACACTGCCAGTGTTCTTAGAACACTTTCAAGTTGCCAGCAAACAATACGGACAGCGTCCTCAGGACACCCCCATTTTGTTTATTTACGAACATTTCAGGACACCGTGAGTGTTCTTAGAACATCTTCAACTTGCCAGCGAACAATACGGACAGCGTCCTCAGGACACCCCCATTTTGTTTATTTACGAACATTTCAGGACACCGTGAGTGTTCTTAGAACACTTTCAACTTGCTTGCGAACAACACAGACAGCATCCTCAGGACACCCCATTTAGTTTATTTACGAACATTTCAGGACACCGCGATTGTTCTTAGACACTTTCAAGTTCTCAGCGAACAATATGGACAGCGTCCTCAGGACACCCCCATTTTGTTTATTTACGAACATTTCAGGACACTGCGAGTGTTCTTAGAACACTTTCAAGTTGCCAGCAAACAATACGGACAGCGTCCTCAGGACACCCCCATTTTGTTTATTTATGAACATTTCAGGACACCGTGAGTGTTCTTATAACACTTTCAACTTGCCAGCGAACAATACGGACAGCGTCCTCAGGACACCCCCATTTTGTTTATTTACGAACTTTTCAGGACACCGTGAGTGTTCTTAGAACACTTTCAACTTGCCAGCGAACAATATGGACAGCGTCCTCAGGACACCACCATTTTGTTTATTTACGAACATTTCAGGACACCGCGATTGTTCTTAGAACACTTTCAACTTGCCAGCGAACAATACAGACAGCTTCCTCAGGACACCCCCATTTTGTTTATTCACGAACATTTCAGGACACCGCGAGTGTTCTTAAACACTTTCAAGTTCTCAGCGAACAATACGGACAGCGTCCTCAGGACACCCGCATTTTGTTTATTTTACGAACATTTCAGGGCACTGCGAGTGTTCTTAGAACACTTTCAAGTTGCCAGCAAACAATACGGACAGCGTCCTCGGGACACCCCCATTTTGTTTATTTACGAACATTTCAGGACACCACGAGTGTTCTTAGAACACTTTCAACTTGTCAGCGAACAATACGGACAGCGTCCTCGGGACACCCCCATTTTGTTTATTTACGAACATTTCAGGACACCTCGAGTGTTCTTATAACACTTTCAAGTTGCCAGCGAACAATACGGACAGCGTCCTCAGGACACCACCATTTTGTTTATTTACGAACATTTCAGGACACCGCAACTGTTCTAAGAATACTTTCAACTTGCCAGCGAACAATATGGATAGCCTCCTCAGGACACCCCCATTTTGTTTATTTACGAACTTTTCAGGACACCGCGAGTGTTCTTAGAACACTTTCAACTTGCTTGCGAACAACACGGACAGCATCCTCAGGACACCCCATTATGTTTATTTCTGAACATTTCAGGACACCGCGATTGTTCTTAGACACTTTCAAGTTCTCAGCGAACAATATGGACAGCGTCCTCAGGACACCCCCATTTTGTTTATTTACGAACATTTCAGGACACTGCGAGTGTTCTTAGAATACTTTCAAGTTGCCAGCAAACAATACGGACAGCGTCCTCAGGACACCCCCATTTTGTTTATTTACGAACATTTCAGGACACCGTGAGTGTTCTTAGAACACTTTCAACTTGCCAGCGAACAATACGGACAGCGTCCTCAGGACACCCCCATTTTGTTTATTTACGAACATTTCAGGACACGGTGAGTGTTCTTAGAACACTTTCAACTTGCCAGCGAACAATACGGACAGCGTCCTCAGGACACCACCATTTTGTTTATTTATGAACATTTCAGGACACCGCGACTGTTCTAAGAACACTTTCAACTTGCCAGCGAACAATATGGATAGCCTCCTCAGGACAGCCCCATTTTGTTTATTTACGAACTTTTCAGGACACCGCGAGTGTTCTTAGAACACTTTCAACTTGCTTGCGAACAACACGGACAGCATCCTCAGGACACCGCATTTTGTTTATTTACGAACATTTCAGGACACTGCGATTGTTCTTAGACACTTTCAAGTTCTCAGCGAACAATATGGACAGCGTCCTCAGGACACCCCCATTTTGTTTATTTACGAACATTTCAGGACACTGCGAGTGTTCTTAGAACACTTTCAAGTTGCCAGCAAACAATACGGACAGCGTCCTCAGGACACCCCCATTTTGTTTATTTACGAACATTTCAGGAGACCGTGAGTGTTCTTAGAACACTTTCAACTTGCCAGCGAACAATACGGACAGCGTCCTCAGGACACCCCCATTTTGTTTATTTACGGACATTTCAGGACACCGTGAGTGTTCTTAGAACACTTTCAACTTGCCAGCGAACAATATGGACAGCGTCCTCAGGACACCACCATTTTGTTTATTTACGAACATTTCAGGACACCGCGAGTGTTCTTAGAACACTTTCAGCTTGCCAGCGAACAATATGGATAGCCTCCTCAGGACACCCCCATTTTGTTTATTTTACGAACTTTTCAGGACACTGTGAGTGTTCTTAGAACAGTTTCAACTTTCCAGTGAACAATACTGGCAGTGTCCTCAGGACACCCCCATTTTGTTTATTTACGAACATTTCAGGACACCGTGAGTGTTCTTAGAACACTTTCAACTTGCCAGTGAACAATACGGACAGCATCCTCAGGACACCCCCATTTTGTTTATTTACGAACATTTCAGGATACCGCGAGTGCTCTTAGAACACTTTCAAGTTGCCAGCGAACAATACGGACAGCGGCCTCAGGACACCCCCATTTTGTTTATTTATGAACATTTTAGGACACAGCGAGTGTTCTTAGAACACTATCAACTTATCTATGAACAAAACGGACACACATACCGTTCTAAGGACACCCCCATTTTATTTATTTATGAACATTTCAGGACAATGCGTTCCCAAACACCCCCATTTTATTTATTTATCAACATTTCAGAACACCGCGAGTGTTCTTAGAACAATTTCAACTTACCAGTGAACAATACGGACAGCGTCCTTAGGACAGCCCAACTTCTTTACTTAAGGACATTTCAGGACACCGCGAGTGTACTTAGAACAGTTTCACCTTGCTTGCGTACAACACGGACACGTATTGCGTCAACAGAACACCCACATTTACTTTATTTAGAAAATTTCAGAACAGCCATGTTGTCTGCAGACAAATCAAACACAACAAGAGGGTCTACCACATAAAAAATACAACATTTAACCCATCTCATACTCTTTCACCCTCCCCAAACACTCTTACTCACCAACACACTCTACTAAATACAATTTTTCAACCAAGTTTCATTGCGCTGTCCGCGGACGTCCGCGAATCCAAGATGGCGGGCGCTACCAAAAATCTGATGTGCTTCACGCACTAGGCCGTCCAATCAGTGAACATGTCGCATGTCCGCTGATATGACGTAAGCCAATTGGCCAACAGCGAACAGGGAAGTGTGTCCGCGGACCGAGCACAGATATCACACATTTTTTTTACCTACTTTTTGGTCACTTTAAAAAAAAACTACAGGACGGATTTTCACCAAGTTTGCAAAAGCACACTTTTGGTACCAAGCCACTACTCCGAGTCTGAATTGAGTGAAAATCCGTCCAGCGGTTTATTCTGTAGGCGCGAGCAAAGTTTTTTCCCCATTCAGTCTATGGGAAACAGCAACTTAACCATAACTACATGGCCACTACTGTGGCCATGTAATTACACATCCGTGGTAGTGGCTGTGTAGTTATGGTTAAGTTGCTAATCCCACAGGAAGAGCACTTTTTGGGCGGCTTATAACTTCGCTCTCCCCGGACAAATCATCACCAAATTTTGCAAAAAAGTATGTGGCCCACTCTGAATTTTTTTAAAGTTTGGTGAGGTTTGGTCCGGGGGGGGGAGTTGCAGGGGGGTCCCAAAATGTCTTTTTTTCCCATAGACTGAATGGGGGAAAAACTTTGTGCACGCCTACAGCTCAAACCGCTGGACGGATTTTCACCAAATTTGCGGCAGGAGTAGCGGCTTGGTCCCGAAAGCGTGCTTTTCTAAATTTGGTGAAAATCCATCCAGTAGTTTTTTTTTTAAACGATCAAAAAGTAGGTCTAAAAAAATGTGTGATGTCATCTTTGATGTCCTGGGTGTTAGTCTTAGCAGTGCAGGGTGGTGGCGCGAGTTATGGGTGCTTAGCTTACCATAACTGCCGAATTTCAGGAGTTTTTCGGTTTTACTTGGAAACGTCCCTTTAACAAAGTTTTTTCACTGCTTTGAAATTTCTGTTCTAGTCCATTGTATGTTCTGGATCTGTTATATTACGTTTGTGCCTTCAGCTTTAGATATTTTGACATCATGGTTTGCACTTGCACTTTGATGATTTAGCTGCTAATTTTTGCAATTTTGCACAGTTCATCAGATTGATGCACCAGCACCTTATTACATCCACCATTTCGGAGGCTGGATAGGCATACTGGTGCCTTGCTGCTTTATTTTGCTCTTTTGCACTTTATAATTGACATTTGATGTTTTAGCTGCTATCTCTGCTGTTTGCACTAAAAAATATTTTGCCGGCTGTATTATCCTGCTGCTAATTTTTAACATTTAGGTCCAGTCCTACAGTTTTTAACCTGATTTTACATCTAATCGTGGTTGACTAGTTTTATTGTCATTGTATTGCATTGTCTATTTTTAGTGTTGGGAATGACTTTTTTCACTGGACTGACTATGCATCTATATGGTTTTTTTTTTAATATTGGTTTATTTATTTTGAGTGTGGCTCATTATATCTTTTATGCTATGCGATTATCACACTGTTATTTCATACACTGTGTATTGATATGTTGTCAAGTCCCCTTATATGTATTTTTACATGTTTGAGGTCCTTTTTGCTTAATTTAGAGACTATGGTGTTGTACTCTTTAATTTAAAATCCCGGTCAGTCTGAGATTTTCTCTACTGATCATTGATAAAAGCATCTGCAAAGCACTGTGCTCTAATCTTTTAAGTTTTAGCATATATGCACACTCCCTTCCAACATGGCCGCCCCTGTTCCCTTGAAATTGGTAATAGCCATTGCCATTGACATAGTTGAGGGACCATTATTGATGATGTATCTACACTGTCCAACCTTCTCCCCCTTACGTGATCAAGCGCTTAGTATAGCGCGAAACGCGTTGTTTGCAGGCTGCTGCCCCTAGGCGTCCTGTTGTTGTTCTGTCTTCTATGTGCTGCTATGTATCGTGTATTTGCTTTTTGCACAATGCGTTTGGTTTTTAACTTATCAAAACATTAAAGACATCAGTAATTCTTATACTGTGTCTGTTTGTTTTTTCTGTATGTATATTGCAAAAAAGGAGAAAAACGCCGGAGACCGGCAAAGCTTGCACTCCGAGGTCTGGTGGCTGGAAAGATCGAGGCAACAGCGTGGTTGAGTCAATACAAGGATTATTAATGAAAAATAGATCATAGTTCTGACACAAAGGGCAAGAGCAAGGAAAGATGCTTTTTGCACTCCCTGGGTTTTTATATATATATATATATAAATATGATCTATTACAGGGCATGCGGTAGTGACCCTGTGGTTATGGTTAAGTTGCCTATTTCCAGTGGCACATTTGATTTTGGTGATATCCATTATAGGCCCGATTCATGGAATAGGAAGAGTACTTTTTGGGCAGCCTATAACGTCACCGCCACTGGACAAATTCTCACTAAACTTTGCAAAAAACGTATATGGCCCAGTAAGGTTCACGAGGTTTCGTCGAGGGGGGCCGATAAAGTTATATGTAGGGACCCAACATTTGTGTTTTTTCCCTTAGACGCAAAGTAGGTAAAAAAAAATGAGTGATATCTGGGTTCGGTCTGCAACTTACTTCCCTGTTCAGTCCACAGATGGGCCTCCAATTGGCCCAGGGGCCGGCATGAGGTCCGCGGACATCAGACACACCAGCTGGTTGGATGGTGATGAGCATGAGGTGCGTCAGATATTTGGAAACGCCTGCCATGTTGGATCCACAGACAGCGTGGTGGGGAAAAAGTCTGGAAAACACATTTTAGTTCATTTGATGGTTGAAAAGGCTGGGCAGGTGCAGTAGTAGAATTTCGCGTACAGCGCCGTGAACGGGTGGCTTGGAAAAGACATTTGGTGTCATTTGATGGCAGGAAGAGGGTGTAGAAATGGCAGGGAAATGGAATGAAGGTAATGTGGAGCTGTTTTATAGGTGAAAAAAGGGTTCAGAAATACTGCTGAGTAGACTGTCTATTTCGATGTCTGCGGGCATCCCTTCGATTGCAGGGGGGTCAGGGTGAGTTCCATTAGTTGAAAGTGTATGGTACGTACTTGTTATATAGTTAATCGTGTTGTGGGCAGTGTATAGATTCTGGAGAGCATGGCCGCAGGTCTTAAGAATATGTGCACTGGGAACAACCACCAAGGTAGTAATATGTGTATAGTAATTATAGGTAATGTAGTAAGAGTATGGCCAGAATCAACATAGTAGCAATATGTGTAGTTAATGTAGTGGGACTACAAAGTGTTTGTAATGTGGAGGTGTACAGGAGGACAAGATATCCACTGACGGGCCCATACGTCAGTGCTCACCCACTAGTACGTGTAAAACAAGATAGCTGCACCACATGAGGGATGGGGGTGCAGGATTCACTTACTCCAACACGACTCAAAAATGAGGACTCAGTAGTTTGGCAAAGGGAAGTCTGTTTAATGACAAGTACATCAAACAGGGAAGCAGTTAGGAATCAGCATTGTTGCGACCACCCGTCTTGTTCTGACTTCCTTGAACTTCAGTTGAACAGCAATTCTTGTAGGCAATATTCGTCATCATTGACGTCTAATTCTACAAAACCCGACATGCAATATAATTGGTTAGGAAAGGTAACTTAAGTATAGGTGCTATATCTGTATATGATAATAGAGCAAACCACTGTTCCCCAAATCTGCATTTGGCATATGTTCTTCCAAATTTGAGCTTCTTCTGCAGTTTCTCCTTGAACGTTCAGTCTTGGGTTTATTTCCCATCTTATCCCTGATCCTTTGATGCCAGGGTTCTCATACCTGATCACGTGATTCCTTGTGTGCGCCCTGTTTCTTGTTTTAATGTCCTGGGCATAGCCATCTTCGTCCGGGTAATCTTTGTCATTGGCCCATACCAACGAGACGTCTCTTCCCATAAATTGCCCTCTGGTGTTGCACATTGCTACATGTGATATACAGTGTGCTGTGGGTACATCAATTTCTACAGCCATGAAGATCTTGGATTTTCCCATGCTATATGGTAAGACTGCACAGACGAAGCATTCTCCTTCTGACTTGCTTCATCCTACTTCCTTCATGTGCTGGTACCATATGTTTTTTCCGAGGTGGGCTGTGCTGTCCAGGTAATCATTGAGTTAATTGTTGTCTTCATGCGGGTTTCTCTTAATCCTCAATGTCCTTTTGTAGTTAGCTATAACCACATCTCTAAATGCGTCTATATGACTCTTTCTTGTTGGAGGATTCTTGGGCATGCTTGTTTGCGGAGCGGTTTCATTACCTGTATCGCTGTGGTAGGAGAAGGTTTTGCGTTTCTTTTCCTTTCCTTTTGTAATTTTAATCGATGTTCTCTAACCGCCGTTGGCTCACCAACTCCCCAATGCTTGGCTGTGTCGTACGTCTGGTGCTTGTTCCTTGTGTCTGAGCTGGTGTGCTTACTGTTCTAGTCTCTGTAGTTCTATTTTTCAGCTCCTCGTGCAGTTTCCTTGCTTTGACTATGAATTGGAACAACTAGTCTGTCAGTGTTTGTGTTTTCTCTGCGAGTTCCTTTGTGGCTACTTCTGTTCTTTTGAGGGATTTTGCTATGCCCTCTCTCATTGGTTTCTCACTTGGTTCTCCTCGTTCGCTTCCGCTATTTTCTGGAACTGATTGTTCGGCAGGCAGTCTCCCCTTCTCTGCTGCCTTTGTTGGAGGCCCTGTAGTCATAGGCATTTGCCCTTGTCTGTGTGCATTCTGTGTGTGGGTGCGTGCGTGGTCAGTGCTCATTTTCATTCATTCCGTGCTGACCCTGTCTCCAGCTTTTCTCGTCATTCATTACCACAAGTGTGTCTGAATCACTGCTAATTATATTTAATTTTAGTTTGTTGACTTTACCATTAGGTTTTCTTGGGACTGGGATAACTATATAGGGTCTGGGTGCTTTCGGAGGCCCAAGACTTTCATAATCTGGTGCGTGCACTGAGATTGGGACACTTAGCGCACCAATAAAGAAAGCAGTTCTGATAGTCAACGATAGAAAGACAATGATAATTACTACGCATATACACATAATTGACTTATAGGACATCTGGCAGCATTTCCTTCCAGGGAAGCAGGGGCGCCCCTGTGCTGGTGGTAAAACCAGGTTACTGTTCTGTGCCCCCATTTCAAACAAGTCCTTAGTCAGTTATTTAGTCTTCTTTTTGCTTTGATCTCGTAGCTCAAGTGTTTATTACTACTAAAGTGACGAGTGTTTTTTTCGTGAGTTCCCCCTCTTGCGGGTGCTGTTGGTAATCTCTGGGTATGTAGTACAGTTCCTGTGCTAGACTATGGAAAAGGGTTAGACTAGCAATTTTGATACATCACATTCATAATGCACATTTACTGTAGGTAAAGACCCAGTGCATTCCTCGAATTTGCCTTGGTCCTGAGGACATGCTGGAACCTGTTCAATGCGAAGGAATGAAAAGATTGGACTGCTAAAAATCACACAAAAATAAAACGTAGTAAAAATAAAAATAAAGTGAACATGAAAAATAAAAAAAATAAAAAAAAATAAAAAATAAAAATAAGGAAAAGTAGAGAAAAAAGTACAAAGAAAAATATGATGGTGTAGTTCTTGTCTTTGCTCTCCTCAATCTGTCCTGTGGCAGAAAATTGAAGAACTGTGTCTCTGTCCTCGGTTTGTTCCACGGCGAAAGATAAAGCACTGTCTCTCTGTCTCCACGATCTGTCCCACGGCAGAAGATAAAGCACTGTCTCTCTGTCTCCACGATCTGTCCCACGGCGGAAGATAAAGCACTGTCTGTCTGTCTCCACGATCTGTCCCACGGCGGAAAGTCTCATTGGAACCTCCTAAGGTATTCTTGCTGGAAGTTAGATAGCTCCACCTGGAGCATTATGCAGTGGAGGAGTGTACCCATGTGTGGGGTGTTGGCCGGATCTCTAAGGAAGGTGATGACGTCAACATCCGCAGGCCTCCCCACCATTTCCGGATAGTCTGTGACTAGTCTAAGCAGGACGTTGTGCGCCAGCCGGGTGTCTTCGGGTGACAGGGACATTTGTCCTGTTTGGCTGGGTCCTGGTCATTAGCTTTTCTTTTGATTCGCACAGTCTCTGCACCTTCCTGGCCATTTAGTTTAGCCCACAGCTGGTTCAACTGAGCTAGGTTTCTTGGGTCTCTGATGAAAGTGCGTGTGTCAGGTGTTCTCCTGAAAAGTCCTGGACATTTCTCGATTATTTGAAAGAACAAATTAAATGTGAGTTCATCAATGTCTACTGGCGGTGGAAGCATTTGTGTCCTCTTCGCTGTGCTTGGGTAGCTCGGCGAAGGCTTCCGTGATGCAGTCAGCAGTTGCCAAATGACCTTCTTGTTCGCAGGATCTTGAATAAAGCCTGTGACACTGGTTTCTCTCCCTATGAGTGTCGGGTATGATATTATCACCAATTGAAAATAGGTTAACACATCCCACTTGAGGCTTCTGCTGGGGGATACCATTAGGTCTGTGAGAAAATTCTTGATACTAGTTGCTTCAGGATATTATGTTTGCCTTTTACACAATGCAGCTTATTTACAGTCTATTATAGTACTTGGTACTTTGTACTTCTTGAGCATGACGTTATTTCAAAAGTTCATTTTGTCAGCGTTGGTGCGGCTTTGTGTATGCAGTTCTCTCCTTTATCCTGCAACTGTGGTGCACAGAGTGCCTGTATTATTGTTCCTTATCACCTTTCTCTGGTTTGGGGAAATGTTCTTATTTAAAAGTCACAGTTCCTTGTCATTGTTTTGCTGCTCATGCGTCCTTCTTCCTCGCCATAGCTCTTTTCTGCACGTGCTGAGGTTCTTCCGCAATGTCTGTGGTTTCTTCGCGACCAGATGCAGCTGGAGGGCTTTCTCCTATAAAAGGTTTAATGTCATTCAGGAAGAGCCATGCCCTTCTGCCCTGGACTTTGACGGCTGAAGGAGTGCAGTCCTCTACGATGAAAGGGTCATTGAATCGTGGCTCATCCCACCTTTTCCTTGTAAAGTTCCTTATGAGAACAGCATCACCAGGGAAGACAGGTGGCGCACATAACCCTTGCGTGGTGTCTGTTTCAGCATTTCCTGTTGCATTTTGTACTGTGCTGCACCCTTTTCGCCGTCCCTGCAGCTGGCCTGAAATGACAGAGATGCTGGATGTCATACAATTCAAGAACTCCTGCATCTCTGTCCCCAAGACCTCCCCTGTTGGCTGGGCATCACATCTAGCTCTATCTTGGGGGGCAAGAGGGGTCCTCATCCTTCTGCCTGTGACTATCTCATGTGGCGTGAGATGATGGTCGGAGCCTAGTTGGTTACGAAGTGGTAGACAGTGTAACCATCCCTTTTTTAATGTGAGTTTCAGCTTGGCTATCCTCTCCTTTAACAAGCCGTTGAGCCGTTCACATATGCCATTCCCCTCCGGATGATACACAGATGAAAACTTGTGCTTTATACCAAGCAACAAGCTGATCTGTTCGAAAACTGCATTAACAAAGTGAGCCCCATTGTCTGACCTCATTACCTCACACACCCCCCATGTAGGAAACACCTCCCACACCAGAAATTTTGCAGCACAGGTAGAGTCTTCGTGTGTGCAGGGACCTGCTTTTTATCCATCTAGAGAATGGACACACCACAACAATTAAATATCTGTACCCATTGCATACTTGAATCATGTTGACGTCGTCGATATGCAAGTGCTGGAGTGGTCCATTTGGCCGGGGGATAACTCCTCTCACTACTTTTAATGTGTGCCCAGCGGTGAACTGTTGGCAGATAATGCAGTTCACCATGAAAAATGCAACATTCTCTGCTAAATTTGGTGTAAACCAGTCTTCTGCGAGCGTTGCAGCGAGATTTTCTTTTGTCATATGTATAGGGTAGTGTAACTGCTCCAATGCTACCTTCAGTAGAGCTACAGGCATTACTGGTTTACCAGTGCTGTCTTGCCTCCACAACCCATCAGAGAGGTTTAAGGAACACCCACGACGCTTCCACAAATTTTTCTCCTCCTGAGGTGCCTCCCCTTGTATTTCCATTAGCTGAGTTTGTCCCTTGTTGCTATAGGCCTCAGGTGTGGCTTGTGCTACCATCATACGCTCATGGGTACGTGCCACATCCACGTCCATGATTGTTTCATCCTTGGATGCCATGCGCTTGGCTTCCGTGTCCGCTTCATGATTTCCACGTGACACGAAATCTGTCCCTTTGGTCTGGGCGGCGCATTTCACGACCGCTATGCCCACTGGGAGCTGTAGTGCTTTTATCAACCTGTCGCCACAAAAAACAGCCATTTTTCGGCGATATTTTTGCATGGCGAGATTTTTGTGGCGACATTATTACATGGAACCCGTTTAATGCTCTCAAATCTTGGATTAAACACCAAGACCCTCCTTTTGATTTCTTGACAGGGTAAATCACTATGTTGCAAGGTGATTCTGAAGTCACTAGGATGCCCTGCTCCATCATGGCGGAAATTGTCTTTGCGATCCCTTCATCTGCCTCTCTGGACATGGGGTATTGTCGCGCTCGTGGTAAAATTGCTCCTGGTTTCAGTTTAATTTTCATCCTACCTGCCCCCTTCAGGAGGCCTACGTCATAGGGCCCTGTAGTCCATACTGTGACAGGCACTGGGGCCATGTCATCTTCGAAGTATTCTGGACGTGTCAGTGCCAGCATCATTCTCTGTGGCGCCTCCCGTATGATCATTTTGACCCAATATATGAGACTCACTTCCACCCTTGTCTCTTCTAGGTCAAGGTGTTCTTAGAACAAATCGTCATCGGTGACGTCAGTCAGTCGATACCCTTCTTTGATGGCGATGATCGCACACCATTGTCTGCCTTCGTCGACATATCCTTCGAACAACACCACTTTCCCTCGCACTGCGGTAGATTGTATCATTAAGGGAAATACTTGTCCCTCTTCTTCATGCATAGGTATTCTTGGTCTGAATAGGAACTCATCGGGTGTCCTCATAGTTTTATCAGCGAGGTCTGGCAATTCCGCCATGAGCACCCGCATGCCATATGCGAAGATTTCTGGCTCTAATGGTATAGCTCTCATGGCTATACGTCCTGAGTATGCTCTGATCATTTCGCACACGTTTCAATAATGCATTCCAGGAGTGGAGCATACTATACTATTCTCGGTAAACGAGATTGTCATATTCAACTTAGTCATTAAGTCCCAACCCAGGATGTTTACTGGGGTGTGACGTGAATATAATAAGGGTACATTAATTTTGCGCTCTCCCACAGAGACAGGGAGCGCGTCTGTAAAAGGAACTCTACTGTGAGCTCCCGTGAAACTATGAGTATCTATGGCCTCGCCGGACAAGGAAAACTTGCCTTCTCGTATGCACGAGCGCGTTGCACCCGTGTCTACTAAGAAGGAATATTATTTATCCCCTATGACGACATTCGCCCTAGGTTCCCTATTAGGGTCTGGTGTCACTGATAGGATAGAACACATCAGAGTTCGGCCCACTGTATACTTGCTGATTTCCCCCATTCCCAGGGTTCACTCCCCCTCCGGAGCTAGTGCCCTGTGACATTTGCGGCGGTGCCTGCTGGGATTGTCCTTGCGGTACGTTCCCCATGCTCAGGGGTTGAACCACTTGCTGCACACCTTGCTGCAAGCCTGACGCCTGCTGCTGTGCTGTGTGATTTTGTGCACTGTCCTGATGCGGGACCGCAGGCTGATTCACCATGCCTGCCCCCATCCCCTGGCTATTTTGCCACATGCCTTGGCTTCTGCACACGCGCGCCACATGTCCTGTCATGCCACACAGCCAACACACTGGCGGTGGTCGGGCCATCTATCCATCTGGCGTAGCTGGACTGCCCATCTGTGCATTCTGAAAGCCACTTTGATTATTCTGAAAGCCCCCCTGGCACCCTCGAAACCCACCCTGATTACTCTGCCAACCTCTTCCTCCAAAACCCCTTCCCCTCGGGTAAAATCCTGCACTACCTTGGTTATTCTGGGAAGGGTTAGCTACTGATTGCATGCTTGGTTCAGCTGGGCTCGTCAGCATGGCTCCCTCGAGAGCATACTTTGAGAGTTTCTTTTGCACCAGCTTTGCTTCTTCACCTATACGAGTTGCCTCCTTCTTCAGGTTCTTTTCTTGCAACATTCTGCAGTAGTGTGCAATTGTCAACTGTATTTCGGCCCATGGTTTTGCTTCTACTCCTACCAATTTTTTTAGTTGCTTCTGCACCGGTTCAGGCAACCCCTGGCATAATATGTGGTAGAATACAGGGATAGATTTTGTCCAAGATTCATGCGTTTTGAGCACCCACGCGTCTTGGAAATTCTGGATATAAATCAACGGATCCTCTGACCCTTTCATTTTCCGAGTTATTATAGCTCCCATATCTGAAGTGTCTGGATATAGCGTTCGCAGCGCTTTCCACACCGCTTTCCACACCGCTGCTCTACAATTATTAAATGGCGCTCCATCATGGGAGGTGTCAATTATGGTTACCCTAGGGTAGCCTGCCCGTTTCCATAGATCGTCTGCTCTTTCACCAAGTATGGCGATTAGGAGGCCCTTAATGTCCCCTATAGATAAGGTAAAACCCCGTCATTTTCTCTAACTCAGGTATTCACTTTCCGGCTCCCGATGTCAGCATTCAAAGCTTATTTTTAAGGTGCTCTCGGTCCATGTGTGGCCATGGAATATTTTGTGGTCTTGCTCCCCACTTTTCTAGCAATGGGAATTGGAATGCGCAGTCTTCCTTTTCCTTCCCCATAGCTCCTCTGTCTACAGCTGGGGTGGCATTCCCACCTTGCCGTCTTCCTGGCAATGCCCTTAATCTGTCTGCATGTGTAGGTGCTGACCGCTCCCCTCTGACCGTGGGGTGTTCCTTTATGTCGGCCGGAATGCGCGGCAGTCTTCTGTGTCGTAATTGCGGACTCGCTAGCGTCTGACCATCGCACCCCTCGGTCCCCTGGGAGCCATTTTTTGCACCGTCTCCCTTCCTCGTGTGCCATATCCTCCATTTCCCCACCGGAGTCAGATTCTGAATACTCCCAGTTTACACAACTCCTTGCATCTTCGTCGATCTGCCCAATCTCCAGCCGTCTAGGGACAGTCCCCTGCTCCCACTACTTCGGGTGACATCCTCAGTGTCATATAGCTGAGTGCTCTCCAGGCATTCATCTTTCCTCCCCCCTTGGGATATTTGCTCCAACCCCATCTCTTTATATATTTTATCGATCGTCTCCCTGATACTTCGGGTGTTGAAGTCATCTTCAATATTTGTCCCACTTATTCCTTGCACCGGGTCGTGTGCAGGAAATAATTCTTCTATGTCTTCCCATTCTACAACAGGATTGGGTTTTTTAAATTCCCGCTCCAAATATTCTAGATCTTGTGCCCTCTGTCTGCGCTTACGTTCTACTTCCTCATCTATTTCCTTGCGCTTCCTCGCTTCTTCTCTAGCCTTATCCACTTCCTGCCTCCTTTCGTTTCTACATTCCTTTGCTCTTCTGATTTCCTCATCTTCTCTTCTCTTCAGTTTCTTCTCACGTGCTCTTTGCTCTTCTTCCGACCTTTGCTTATTATGTTTGTACTGGACGTAGGCTGCCTTCTGGTTGCGATCGAGCTGTTTCTCTTGCTCTTTGCGACATAGTTGTTCTCGCTTTAGCCTATCCTTCCTCCTTGTCCTTTCATCCCTTACTTCCATCTCTTTTTCATTCTCTCTCCTTTGCGTCTCATCAGACCTCTCTCTTGGCCTTATATCATCACTTCCTTTTCCATCCAACTTCAGCAATATCTGACCTCCCATCCATTCATCTTTCGCGAATGCTATCTCATCAATTCTACCTTAATTTCCCTTTCGTTTACTTCCCTCTCTCTCATTATCAAGAGGTGCACAACTCTGTGCCCGATCTTTTCCCTCATCTTTGCGTCTCTCCTTGTCCCTCGAGACCACGGAGGCAATATTGTTTTCCTGTTCCCTTCCCTTATTGTCGTCACTACTGTATGTAGGCGACTCATATGCGGGGTTGCTATACCCCGTGACTGCCTTAAGTTCTCTTCGTGGGTAAAGCCCCTCTGTCTTACTCCCTTCAATGACCTTCTCAGGCGGGGCTGGTGGCGTCTCATCCCCATCCGTACATACATTTAGTATCCAGTCTGTGGGTGGTTCTTCCACCTTCGTCTCTTCAAACATCTTCCAGAATTCTTGAACAGCAAGACGTTTCCCTAGCTTCTTGACTGTACATGTGGCATGTAGAAAAGTTGTCATGTGTTGTAACATGGCTTTAGATAGGGACCCATTCTGTGGCCAAGGCATAAACATCTTGTGGGCAGTACCCTTAACCCACTCTGCGCTATACTTTTTTAGTTTAGGAGCATGCTTAGGTAGCTGCATGCATAGATGTGCAAGTGAGGTGACCTTCTCCATTTTCGATTCCGTTACCAACAATATTTATACAGTTTGTTATCCTTCTACTAGTATGAGAGAGCACCAGATACGCAAGCTCCAATCCAATCTTTTGCCGCATTTTTTTTTACTATCAATTAACTCAAAACCATCAATTCATTGGCGATTACCTCTCAGTTACAGAATCGCGTAAAACCAAATTTCATTTTGGACAATCAACGGTACAGGTCTATTACATTTGACGTACAACAGAACACATATGACAGACACTTGACAGACTAGACAGACACCTGTTGGACATACAGATACCTGCCTTCTAATCAGTACCCCGTCATGGAGTTTAAACAAACTCCTTTGATGTGTCTTTAAACGTCACTGTAGTCTAATTGTCCCTTATTATATGGGCTATGAGTTCACGTTTCTTCTGACCTTTATATTAAAGCGCAGGAACAAGGCGAATCCTTACGTTTTTATCTCAGGTGCCCCCCTGGTAATCCTTCGTTTTTATCTCAGGTGTCCCCCTGTTACTCCTTGTTTTTCTCTCGGGTGTCCCCCTGGTATCCATTCTTTGGCCCTCATTACGACCCAGGCGGTAAGTAATCGAAATTACCGCCATGGCGTAATGAGCGTTAACGCCATGGTCCGATGGCGATAAGAGCGCCATATTACGACCCATCGCGCACGAGCATTACGCCATGGCGGTAACGTAAACTACGCCATGCCGTAAATAGCCCTTACCGGCCTCGTTAACAGCGCAGGGTGACCTACCGCCACCCATCATTGGGCCGACCGTAGTCAGCGGTCACCGTAATTAGCGGTGACCGCAATTAGGCGGAACCGGAAATAGCGTAATCGCGGCGGAACGGGAAACAACACAGCGGCCATCTTAAAAAACACAATCCATTGCCATCCTACCCAACCACACCACAACCAACCCTCAAACCCTGTCATTCCCATAACCCACCCATTTCCACACCCAACCATGCCGAAAGTTGTGAAGAAGGCATGTGACAGGCAGCGGCAGGAGCGCTACAGTCGTGAGGAACTGCAAATGCTTGCAGACACGCTCCAGGAGAAGGCCGATGTTGTCTTCTCCACTGAGATGACCCAGCCAGCCATAGGCCGCAAAAAGGAGGTGTGGGAACTTGTGGCACAACGTGTCAGTGCTGTTGGAACCACCCCACGCACCTCCAAACAGTGCCGCAAGAGGTGGGACGACCTGCGGATCAGGGTCCGGGGCATTATGTCTGCCAACCGTAACCTGGCCCTGGGAACTGGCGGGGGAGCACACTCCCCACTGAAGATGCAGCCATGGGAGGAGACATGTGCCTCTCTGATTGGCATTGAGTGCATCGAAGGTGTCGGCGAGATGGAGAGAGGGCCCCGACATCTGGAGAGACAGGTAGGTGCCTCATATCCAGCCTTGCAAGACACCCTGATACACTTGCACGTGACAGTCACAATGTGGCAGACGCAACACATCAGCAGATGACCCACACCCTGCGCACATGCAGCATGTACACTGTACAGTAGGCAGACACACACCTGCATGCAAAACCGAACCTAAAGGGAGGCAACCTGTATGTCACGGGCTACTAACTCCACCATCTATCCATTACACTCTTCACAATGCCTGCTCAATGTCCGCTGAACCATCAATAACAGTCACCCTCCTCTGCTCCACCACAGGCTCGCAATCGGACACTGGCAGGGACGACAGCACCAGCACCCCAGCCAAGAAGGCCAGGAAAGTGGGAGAAGGGAACCATGCATCCACCTCTGCTGGACCCAGGCCGAAACCACGCCAGGCTGAAGAGGCCAGGGCAGCAAAGTCCCCCGAGGAAGGGGTCGTGACAGCGCCTGCAGCCCAACAACACCCACTGTTGCCCACTGAGGGCAATGTGTCAGCAGGGAGCAGAACTGTTGGGGAGACTGCAGCCATCGCTGCCTGCTCCGATAGTGATGTGGAGGATGACACTGGACTTGCCCACAACACGCAACTTCACTCACCACACCTATCCCCAATCAGCCATCATGGAGATGACACCCAGGGCCAATCGCCTGCTAATTCATGGCCAGCAACTCCAAGCCCAGTGGGAGTTGGGGAAGATGGGAGTAGTCCCATTGGTCCCCCATTGGCACCCTCCATTGGGCCAGATTTCCAGCTGTCGCTGGAGCAGATTGCCAACATGCAGGAAGTACTGGGCACACTCCTCACGCAGCATGTTGCAGAATGTGGAAGTGCCAGTGCAGCCATGGAGAGGAGTGCTGATGGCATCAGGTCTGCCATCCAAACTGCCAGCAGGGACATATGCACTGAACTTGCTGCAGTGCGGCAGATGATGAGCCAGCTCATCCAGACAATTGTGGACACATGCCGTACTGAGCAGCCCAGTACATCCTCAGCTGCAAGTTCAGCACAAGCCTCTCCCGTCCGCAGGTCATCCAGGACCCTGAGGAGCACAGGCAGGGGGGCCCCAGGTTCCGGGAGTGGGGGCAGTCAATAGTGTGCAAAACTATACACACTTCACCATGGGCACTGTCACATGTTTGCAGGGTGTTCAGGGGGGAGGGGGAGGGGGGAATTGGGTGTGTTGGAGTGTTCAGGGGGGAGGGGTAGGGGGGAATTGGGTGTGTTGGAGTGTTCAGGGGGGAGGGGGGAATTGGGTGTGTTGGAGTGTTCAGGGGGGAGGGGGAGGGGTTCTGTTATACCTATTCAGAAGAACAATACACTTTTTCATTTCTCACAAACGAAATGTGTGGACATTGCTCATTGCGTATGTGTGCTTTATTGTTTTACAGTCCACAGTGTTGACATACCAGACACACACAGTGCCCCACGTGCCATCCATATGTTACACACACGCTGTGTGTGCTAGAAGTATCGGTCAATGACATTCTGACGCATTGTATGCCCCTCCTGTGCATCGCTGCCTCCCTGAGGTGCTGCCCCATCCCCATCATCATCATCCCCATCATCAGGTGGTTGTGGTTCTGCGTCAGGGGGCAGAGGCACGTTTCGTCTGATGCACATATTGTGTAGCATGACACATGCCATGACGATCTTTGCAACCTTCTCATGGCGGTACAGGAGTGCCCCGCCAGACCTGCTGAGGCAGCGGAAACGTGCCTTCAGTAGGCCGAAAGCCTGCTCTATCACCACACGGGTACGTTCATGGGCACCGTTGTAGTCCTCCTCATGCTGGTTCGATGGGTTCCACACTGGTGTGAGGAGCCACCTCTTCAGGGGATAGCCCGCATCACCTGTAAAATGTGAGAAATGAATGTGTCAGGAACGAGATTGATTTGTGAACATGACGCACAACCATGCCTTCATTCCGACTGTTACTGTGCACCAATTAGACTTGTGCTAATGGATTTACACTGTGCAACCAGTATGTGTTCATGGCTCTCATGTACTGTTTTGCATGCAAAAACACAATGCAGGGGGGACGATTGCCTTGTGAATGGCCATCCACGGTGTCTGTTCAGGCCGTCATTCATGTGACCTTGCACGTGTCCTGTGAGCTTGAAGCTCACATGATAGCAACATTGATGTCTGGCTCATTATGACCCCAGTGAGCATTACAGGTGTCAATGGGGACAGTTTGTGGGTCTTGTAGTGGTGCATTGATGTTCCTGTCTGTCATGTGCCTCCTTTGTGCGCAGTTGTGGGGGACAGGCCTTTCAGTAGTTGGTGCATGGTGACGTGCATGTTGGTGTTTTTCTTTAGGGTCAATGCAGTCACAATTTGCACAATGCACTTGCAGATGGTTGTGTCGTTTTTGGGATACACTTTCATTCACATGTTGGCATGATTAGGTCAGGCATAATGTGTACACTACTCTGTTGACGTCAGTGCTGCCACAGGGAATGATCTGGCTACTGCTAGTTGCACCCATGTGACGTATGCATCACCCCCCTGTATCTGCCAGATGAAATATGCATTGGTACGTCATTCAACACCCACTTTGCATTTCCATGCTCATGACATTAGACTCACCGAGTAGGTAGGATCTTGGGCCTGCATGTCGCTCCATGTAGCGTGGTATTGTGGAGTTCCGAAGGACCATTGAATCATGGGTTGATCCGGGGTATCTGGCAGAACAATGTGTGATGATCCTGTTGGAGTCACAGACCATTTGCACGTTGATTGATTGGAAATGTTTACGATTGCGGTACGGTACCTCCATGGCATGTGGGACCACCAATTCAACATGGGTGCAGTCAATGGCACCAATGCAACCAGGTATGCTGGCCAGTGCATGGAAACCCACTTTGGTGTTGGCAATCTCCTGGGCAGACCGTGGTAATGAGATGTGGCCATCTGTGTGCTTGAGGAGGGCATCGAGCACTTGCATCAGTGTACGCGAGAATAATGGTTGTGATATGCCATGCAAGTGCCCCACTGTGTGCTGGTAGGTGCCTGTGGCCAGGAAGTGGAGCACGGACACTACCTTCAGTAGGGGGTGGGGTGGCAGTGGGTGTTTCAATCATGCTGACGATGTCGTTGTGTATCATGTCCACAATGGTGGTGATGGTGTCCCGGTCCAGTCGGTACAGAGTGTGGATCTGCTCAGCGGTGAGGTTGAATGGGCTGGCTCTGATGCGTGGGATTGGGGGCTGCCTGCGTGGTGGCACTGGCTGTGCTGGTGGGGCTTGCTGGGCCTGCCTTGCCCTCCTTCTCCTCCTGCGTCTCCTCTGTGCAGCCTGTTGTTGTTGTTGTTGTTGTTGTTGTTGTAGTTGCTGTTGTAGCACTCGCATTGCTATCAGGTCCTCCAGCCCCAACATTGCTAGTCCTATTGGTATCATTGTGGAGTGTGGCTGGGTGTGGGAAGGGGTGGGGTGTGCTCTTTTTGTACTTCCTGAGTCTGTATTGCCTTCACCTGTGCTGTTTCCGTGCACCTGTGGCAGCTGCATTCACTTTACATGGCCCTTTACGGTTGGTTCACGATGGCGTAATTAGCACAATGGTGGTAAGGTACTTAACGGGCTGGGTGATGGCGTTAGGGGCATGTCCGCTTGGGTCGGCATTCGCGTACCTTTCCGCCATGGCGCTAAGTACGGTGTGGATGTTCGCGTGCGCGCGCCCTTGGCGCAGTCAGCGGCAGTGTTAGCTACGATGCCGCTAATGACATCGTAGTTTACGGTCACGGGTCGTAATCGGCCCTAGCGGAAGACGATGGCGGTAATCGTTTACCGCCATCGTTTTTCGCTTTGCGCCAGGGTCGTAATGAGGGCCTTTATCTTTTATGCTCAAGTCATTACCTCCTATATATATATACAGTCTTCTCTACTTCTGACCATTTATATTTTTTCTCCGCCACCCTCCGTTACCTTTCTCTTGCTTGTTCTAATGCCTACAAGACATTTGCCAAAGTAACAAGTTTATTGTTTCACTTACCGATCGCATCTTTTCCTCTCTGGAGCTTCGGAATCACAGCCCCTTCCTTTTCAGCCTCTTGCGGTTTTTCGTCCGATTGGCTGCCCCTGGGAATGAGAAGGGTTATGCTTGGAAAGGCGGGTTCCTTCAGACCCAATGCAGATTTTTATTGACTTACTCTATCATTGTCCACGGGAAACTTCTCAGCCTACTCAGCTGGAATGGCAAAAGGACTGATATTTCCGAAGGCCCAGAGTTACTTCGTGCCGTCCATCTATAGGTGTCTTATAACTATTTTAATCAATAATCCATAATCCATAATCGATGGCCGTAACCATCCTCACGCTACCAAGTGTACAGGAGGATAAGATATCCACTGACGGGCCCATAGGTCAGTGCTCACCCTCCAGTACTTGTAAGACAAGATAGCTGCACCACGTGAGGGATGCAGGATTCACTTACTACAACACGACCAAAAATGAGGACTCAGTAGCTTGGCAAAGGGAAGTCCGTTTAATGACAAGTACATCAAACAGGGAAGCAGTTAGGAATCAGCATTGTTGCGACCACCCATCTCACTCCGACTTCCTCGAACTTCAGTTGAACAGCAATTCTTATAGGCAATGTTCGTCATCATTGACGTCTAATTCTACAAAACTCGACATGCAATATAATTGGTTAGGAAAGGTAACTTAAGTATAGGTGCTATATCTGTATATGATAATAGAGCATGAGGATTGGATAATTCTTATCGGGTGGGCGTCACACATGATAAACGTCACTACAAGTACGACGTCTCGTTGGTTCTACGATATATAGGACCCTAGATAACTTGGTCCATTGTGATTGGGCAGGTTACACCCCTAGACATAAATGTCCACTTTTAAGTAGCAGCATGCAGAATGGGCACCCCGGTGCCTGGTCTCCCAAGTTTCACCCTGCCTCCCTTCCATCAATCAGTGTTTTAGGGCTATGTGTCAATTAGTTGGCTAAGGTTGGCCTCGAAACTGTAGACTCTTATCGGGAAAAGTTATGGCATCCTCGGGTCCTGGATGACATCAGGTGGTGGTACTTCTTCGCGCCTGGCTGCTCACGTGTTAGTTCACCATGAATCTGCTTCAGTTTCCAGCTTTTAGTGCATTTAATTCTGATTCAACCTCGCCACCTGCATGGGCCCCCTTTATCTTGAACTTCATGAGGCAGGCTGGTATGCTCTGAAGTTTGAGTCTTGTTAGCTGACGCTCTCCTCCCTTTCTCTGGTTGACCTCGATTTCCTAGGCATGAGCCGCTCTTTGTTGAGTTTTTATTCCGCTCCTTATCTTGCCTTTGGCTGTGTTACGAAACTTGGCCTGTCAGGCTTCTGGCAGCCTGGGTACATTTCTGCTTTTACAGAATGGAGTTGCACTTGTATAATGTGCCTTATTGAGGTGGATATATGGTTGGCGCTTGCCGCTCTAATGTTCTAATAAGCATTGCAAGCAGTATCGTTTCTTTTGCCTCTTGCGTTCCAAGCCTATTTACACACGTTTGACAGTTCGGTTGCTCCCATCTTGTCTCGTAGCAACGTTTCCTCACGTTTTAACATCGTCTCTTCTCTGTGTCCATTATATATTTTTTCATAGTTACTCGCACTGGCGTGCTATCTTCGATAGCTGCTTTTGTTCATTCACGAGTCTGTTCAGGCTCTTGAGTCATTTCCACTGGCCTTCCATTAGGGCTCTTTGGGTCTCTTCATGGACCGTCTGTAGGTACTCTTCGTTTGGTATCAGTGGCTGGTACGGCTGTCTGATAGGGTAACGTGCTGCCCAGGGTTGTCTGGTTATGGGTGCTTCCACAGGTATGGATCTTCTGATGTATATTAGGCAGAGTCTCAGTGCAGCTCTTTGTTGGTTCATTTGCTCCTCATACGTCACATACCTTGGCAAGTACGCTCCTGGTACCTCAAAATGAGGGGAAGGGGTGCAGGCCATGTCTGGGACCTCCTCTACACTCCCCCTTCTGGTCGGTTCATCGACCACTTCTGCAACCTCTTTTGCATTTATTTCTTTTGATTCTTCGGTGTCATGTTCATCGTCTTCAGGGTTTGTACATGATGGTGTGAATGTGTATCACTCCTTTCAAACTCCCTGCTGTTTTCACATGTTCATCTTTGTTCCATGTCATTAGCTGACATTGTCCATTTCGGCTGCAGTAGATCCATTTTCCTTCATACCTTCTTTGTTTCTTAAGGTATGTGAACCTTGTTCCTTCTGGCGCAAATTTGCTGGCTTTCTCAAAGTCTCTTATTTCTTCCTCAGTCAGGTCTCTGGGCTTCCACTCTGGCTCGACATCAACCATTATTTTCATCCCTATGGCTTTATTTGCAGTTTTCTGGTACTGTGTAATGATTATCTTGATAACACAGAATCCTAGCAATATCATTGCTAGTAGAGCTCCCAGAAACTTGAATATATCTGCCATCCATTGTGGGACCCACAAGAATAGGTCTCCGAACCAGCTGTCATCGTCCACTTTATCACTTTCATCGATCATCTGGTTTTTTAGGTTTGTCAACATGCTTCTGGCCTCTGTAAGGGATCCGTTTTCTTCATCGTGTGATGGTACAAATGTGCAACATGATTCTCTGATTTTTGCACAAACACCTCCATCCATTGCAGTGATCATGTCAAGCACATATCTGTTTTGGAGGGTCATCAGTCTGATTGCTCTCAGCTCTTCTTTGATCGCGTTGAATCCTTTTATAGTGGTATTGATGGTCTGCAATAACTCCCATCTGGTTCTCTGCAACCATTTAGCATTCACTCCAATTTGGATGTGGGGCAGGAGTACTGTTGTGAATACTGTTGAGGTGAGGCTGAACAGCCTGTGTTCGTACAGGATTGCATGGAATGCCTCTTTTGATTTGGGAGAAAAGTAATTTTCTCTCTTCATCCTGGATACCAGTTCCACAGATCTACTTCTTCTTAGATGAGCATCTGCTTTCAGGAAACTGTCCAACTTCAGGTCATTCTTAGGGATCACTTGCGCGGGAACGTGGACGTTCACTAGTGTGCATATGCCTCCCCAGTTTTTTGGCAGCCTTATGTATGCCTTGGATCCACACGCCCAGTAATGGTCCATAATAACTGCGGTTCCTTGTGTTATTCCTGGAGCTTCAAAGATTTGTGTGCAGTTTTGATTCTCTCCCATCGTCCTTGTGCCATTGTTTCTGAAGCATAGTTTCGGGCTCTCCAGTGGTACTATTTGCAGGGGTCCCCCTCTATCTTCGACCCAGGTTAGTAACTTTACTAGCTTTGGTCATAGGGGTTTGCACAGTTTTTGAGAGTTTTCCAAGGACCATCGAAGCTTGGCAGATCACTACTCCTTCTTCCCATCCATTTGGGAAAACCACTGTTCCCCAGATCTGCATTTGGCCTCTGTTCTTCCAGATTTGTGCCTCTTCTGCAGTTTTTCCATGAATGTTCAGTCTTGGGTTTGTCACCCATCGTGTCCCTGATCCTTTGACATCAGGATTCTTGTATTGGATCATGTGATTCCTGGTGTGCGCCCTGTTTCTTGTTCTAATGTCCTGGATGTAGCCATCTTTGTCTGGGTAGTCCTTTTCGGTGCCCCATATCAGTGAAGCTTCTCTTCCCATAAATTGTCCTCTGGTGTTGCACATTGCTACGTGTGACATACAGTGTGCTGTAGGGACAACAATTTCTACAGCCACGAAGATCTTGGATTTTCCCATGCTGTATGGTAGGAGAGCACAGACGAAGCATTCTCCTTCCGACTGTCTTCGCCCTACTTCCTTCATGTGCTAGTACCATACTTCCTTCATGTGCTAGTACCATATGTTGTTTCCGAGATGGGCTGTGCTGTCCAGGTAATCATTAAGTTCATTGTTATCTTCGTGCGGGCTTCTCTTGATTCTCAGCGTTCTTCTGTAGTTTGCTATGACTATGTCTCTAAATGTGTCTCTGCTGCTTTTCCTCTCTGGGTGTCTCAGTGGAGCAGGCTGCCTCGACTGCATCGCTGTGGTAGGAAAAGGTTTTGTGTTTCCTTTCCTTCCCTTTTGTATTTTGTCATAGACTCCCTCTAACCGCCATTGGCTCCCCAACCTCCCAACGCGTGGTCGTGTTGTAGGCCTGAGGCTTGTTCCTTGCGTTGGAGCAGGTATGCTTGCTGCTATAGTCTCTATAGTCCTGCCTTTCAGCTCCTCGTGCAGTTTCTTTGCTCTGACTATGAAGGGGAACAAATAGTCTATCAGCATTTGTGTTTTCTCTCTGAATTCCTTTGTGGCTACTTCTGTTCTTTTGAGGGATTTTGCTATGCCCTCTCTCTCTAGTGTTTCACTTGGCTCCTCATGGGTACTTCCACTGTTTTTTGGAACTGATTGTTCGACAGGCAGTCTCCCCCTCTCTGCTGCCTTCGTTGGAGGCCCTGTTGCCATTGACACTTGCCCTTGTCTGTGTGCATCCTGTGTGTGGGTGCATGCAGTGGTCAGTGCAGTGTTTTCATTCATTCCGTGCTGACCCTGTCTCCAGCTTTTCTCTTCATTTGTGACCTCATATGTGTCTAAATTACTGCTAATTACATTTAAATTTAGTTCATTACTTTTATCATCAGGTTTTCTTGGGACTGGAATGACTATATAGGGTCTGGGTGCTTTCGTAGGCCCCAGACGTTCATTATCTAGTGGGTGCACTGAGATTGGGACACTTTGTGCACCAATAAAGAAAGCAGTTCTGATTGTTAATGACAGAAAAACAATAATAATAACTATACATATACACATAATCGTTTGGAACGACAATTTGCAGCATTTTCTTCCAGGGAAGTGGGGGCGCCCTTCTGTTGGGGGTAAAACCAATTTACTGTTCTGGGCCCCCATTTCGAATGAGTTCATAGTCAGTTATTTATTCTTTCTCTTGCTCTGGTCTCGTAGTTTGAGAGTTCATTACTATTAAGTGACGAGAGCCTTCCAAATGTCCCCCTCATATGAGTGACGACGGTAGTCTCTGGGTACTCAGTACAGTTCCTGTGCTAGACTATGGAAAAAGGTTAGACTAATGTCTTTAACACATCACACTCATTCTGCATCTCTATGATAGACAAAATCCCAGTGCACTCCTCCGCTGGAATCTGTTCAATGCGAAGGGCTGAACAGAAGGAATTGCTGTAAATTACACAAAAATAAAATGTCGTAAAAATGAAGCAAAAATAAAAATAAAAGTGAACATATGAAAAAATAGGAAAAAATGAGACAAATGAAGAAAAAGGAAAATAAGATGCTGAAGTTCTTGGGTCTGCTCTGTTCGCTCGGTCTCTTGGTGACAAGTTGAAGAACATTGTCTCTCTCCTCGATCTGTTACACAGCGGAAAGATGATGAAAATGATAATAAGAAATATAGAAGAAAAAATAAAAATAAACTAGGAACAAGGTGTCGTAATCCTCGTTTCTGTTCTTCTTGATCTGCCCTCGGCGGAAGAATGAAGAACTGTGTCTTTGTCTCCTTGATCTGTCCCCGGCTGAAAGTCTCACTGGAATCTCCTTAGGAATTCTCGCTGGAAGTTGGACAGCTCCACTTGGAACATTATACCATGGAGAAGTGTGCCCATGTGTGGGGCGTTGGCCGGATCTCTAAGGAAGGTGATGACGTCCACATCTGTTGGTCTTCCTACCATTTCTGGATAGTCTGTGACTAATCTAAACAGGACGTTCTGTGCCAGCCGGGTGTCCTCGGGTAATAGGGACATTTGCCCTGTTTGGCTGTGTCCTGATCACAAGCTTTTCTTTTGATTCGCACAATCTTTGCACCCTCCCGTTGCGTGGATTACCACCAAATGATTTAATTTAGTCCACAGCTGGCTCAGTTGAGCTAGGTTTCTTGGATCTCTGATATAAGTGCGTGTATCAGTTTTTGTCCCGACGAGCCCTGGGCATTTCTCGATTATTTGGAAGAACAAATTAAACGTGAGTTCATCAATGTCAATTGGCGGTGGAAGCATTTGTGACCTTCTCACTATGCTCGGGTAACTCAGCAAAGACCTCTGAGATGACGGTTAGAAGTCACCTGATTACTTTTTTGTTGGCTGGATCTTGAATAAAGTCTGTGACACTGGCTCCTCTGTCACGACCCTCGCCCAAAACCCCCTCTGGCAAACCCATTGGCCAGGTGGAGTCGGGACTCGGACCTCTAGAGCCTGGCATCCTCTTCAAAAGCCCTCATGGGGCCAGTCCTGGCGCCTATGGCGCCAGGCTCATACACCATGAACAACAATGTGCTTGGGAACAACTTTATTGTATTGTCAGCCAACATGGAGGCATCCACATAGCTTGGTTCCTAAAAATCAAGCTATGCGGTCTAGTGTTTTGGGTGTGGCAGGCCTGTAACTACTTTCCCTGGTACTACTTTACCTGGGCTATATAAACCACACACTGACTGCAGAACATGCTTCGTGTTACTTTGCAGCTTGCACCGTGACGCTCACCTTGTCCAGCTATTCCCTCGAACCTTGGAGAAGCAGAACCTGCAAGGAGACAAAAGGAACATCATTAGCAGCAGCATTTTACCTGCAGTCTTCATCTTTAAACACTCGCAGCTACTGAGAACAGCTTCCTCGAATCTGCACACCTCCCGGACAGAACGACCTGAAAGAGAAAGATAGAGGCAACATTAAAGAAAGCTGTAGAGACATTTACAAATTACGAACTGCTCAAAAGGCTTACCTGGCTGGTCGCCTCTCGGCTGCCACCACTCCGGACTTTCCACTCACGCTGAAGAACACTGCAACCTACAAGGAAGGAAAACACAGGTCAGCAAAGGCAAGACTTTGCAGCTCTGCGCATCGCGCTTACTTACCGCATCATAGCGCTCTTAATGCGCCATCATTTACCAGCGGGGCTCAACCAAGCCAGTTCGCTGTGCTGAAGCTCTGCATACCTAAGGGAGAAAAAAGAGACATTTTAAACAAAGAAAGGCATGCAGGATAGCAACAAAAATTAAGAACAGCAATAAGACCTACCTGAACAATATCAAACGGGCCAGCGTCAGTGAAGTAACTGGACCGCACTTGACCATGAAAGACAACGCGCCCCTGCAAAGAAGACAGGACGGAGAGCACGCCTAATTCTACCCCAAGGTGAGGAGAGGGCGCCAGAAGGACTGAAAGCATACGGGGGTGGAGGGAGGATACTTACCCCAGTCGGTCAGTCTTGAACACAGTCCTCCTGTATTTTCAGGCAGAACCTTCCCCGCAGACCACATCAGGGCAAAGCTGAGAAGCATACCAGCGAGTATCCCAGCTGGGTGGCGTCCCTGTGGATACCAGATGAGCGTAACGTCCTCTCCCTATGAGTGATGGGTATGATGACACCACGAGTTGAAAATAGGTTAGCACATCTCACTTGAGACTTCTGCTGGATTGTACCATAACTTCTGTGAACAAAGTCTCAATACTGATCGAATCAGGATACCGTGTTACACTCTCAGAGAATATTTTGTTTACATTCTATCAGAGTCTTGATTCTTTCTACTACTTGGGCATGACATGCTTTCAAAAGTTTGTTTTATCAATGTTGTTGTGGCTTTGGATGTGCTTCTCTTTACCCTGCAACTGGGATGTACAGATTGTTCATTATGTCCGTATCCCCCTTTGCTTGGGGAACCTGTTTGCATCCAGGTTCTTTGTCTTGGTTTTCTGCTCATGCGTCCTTCTTCCTCACCATGGATCTTGTCTGCACGTACTGAGATTCTTCCACCGTTGTCTGCGGTTTCTTCTCAGTTGGATGCAGCAGGATGGCTTTCCCCTATATACGGTTTAATGTCATTTATAAAGCTCCATGCTCTTCTGCCCTGGAGCTTGACGGCAGCGGGGGTGCAGTCCTCTACGATGAAAGGGCCATTAAATCTTGGCTCGTCCCACCTCTTCCTGGTAAAGTTCTTCACAAGCACGCTACGCTATCACCAGGGAAGACGAGGGGCGCATGTAGACCTTGTACAGGGTCAGCTTCAGCACTTCCTGATGTGTTTAGTGCTGCACTGTCCCCTTTTCACCGTCGCTGCAGCTGGCCTGAAATGACAGAGGAGCTGGATGTCATACAGTTAAGGTACACCTGCATCTCTGTTCCCAGAACCTCTCTAGTTGGCTGGGCATCACATCTAGCTCTATCTCGGGGGATAAGAGAGGCCCTCATCCTTCTGCCTCAAACTATCTCGTGCGGTGTAAAATGATGGTCGGAGCCAGGTTGGTTCCGAAGTGCATACAATGCCAGTGGTAGACAGTGCAGCCATCCCTTTCTTAATGTGAGCTTCAACTTGGCTATCCTCTCCTTTAACAGGCCGTTGAGCCACTCACATACCCCATGCCCCTCCGAATGATACGCTGACGAGAACTTGTGCTGTATACCAAGCAACAAGCTGATCTGTTCGAACGCTACTTTAACAAAGTGAGCCCCATTATCTGATCTCATTACTTCGCACACCCCCCATCTAGGGAACACTTCCCTCACTAGGAATTTGGCAGCACAGGTAGCGTCTGGGTGTGTACAGGGACCTGCTTCTATCCATCTAGAGAATGGACACCCCATCACAATTAAATACCTGTACCCGTTGCACACTTGAATCATGTCGACATAGTCGATATGCAAGTGCTGGCATGGCCCATTCGGCCTGGGGATAACTCCTCTCACTACTTTTAATGTGTGCCCAGCTGTGAACTGTTGGCAGATAATGCAGTTCACCATGAAAAATGCAACATGCTATGCTAAATTCGGTGTGAACCGGTCTTCTGCGAGCGTTGCAGCAAGAATTTCGTTTGACATATGGATGGGGTAGTGTAGTTGTTCTAATGCTAATTTTAGCAGGGCAACAGGCAACACTGGTTTACCAGTGCTGTCTTGCCTCCACAACCCGTCAGAGGGGTTTAAAGAACACCCTCGACGCTTCCACAAATTTTTCTCTTCCTGAGGTGCCTCCTCTTGGAGTTCTATTAGCTGAGTCTGCCCCATGTTACTATAGGCCTCAGGTGTGGCTCGCGCTACCATCATCCTCTCATGGGTACGTGCCACCTCCACGTCCATGATTGTTTCAGTTTTGGATGCCATGTGCTTGGCTTCCGTGTCCGCTTCATGGTTTCCACGTGACACAAAATCTGTCCCATTGGTGTGGGCTGTGCATTTCACGACCGCTATGCCCACTGGGAGCTGTAGTGCTTTTATCAACCTGTCCAGTAAGGCTGCGTGTTGCACTGGTGTGCCGTCCGCTCAGAGGTAGTCCCTCCTTTACCAGCGCGCTAGGCCTGTATGTACTGTGGATGTCACATAGGCTGAGTCACTGTGCACAGTTACTTCTTGGTCTGCATGATTCTAAGTGACGAGTATCAGCGCCAACAGTTCTTGGAACTCTCCATTCGCTAGGTGTTTTACCACGGCCACGCCTGTATATCTTTGTCCGTCTTCTTGATCGATTTTCCTTTACCCCTTACGGGATTTCATCATAGAATTCCTCATAATTTGCACAGTCATGTATAGGTTCTCCTTCTGCGACTGGCTCACCTATGAATGTAGCAGGGTTTACAGTTTTACATCAAACTATTTTGATCGATGGGTTGGAGATAATCACCTCATAGGCAGACGCTCTCTGTGATGTCAGCGTACCCTTTGGCTTTTCTAGTATGGCAAATAACAAGTGCTCGACGTACAATGTCATGGAGCACCCCATCACAATGGATGACGCCTTCTCAAATGCGAACGTGGCAGCAGATAGATTTTGTTCGCATGGGAAGTGGCCCCTCATGACCGGGTCCAGACTCCCGCTGTAATATGCTAGGGGCTTGTATACCAGCGAGGGTCAATGCGCGAGCACTGCCGTCATAAAATTACCATCAGAGTGTGAGAACAGGTAGAATTCCTGTGCATAATTAGGAATCCCGAGAACTGGGGCCTTACAAATTGCCCCCTTAAGTTCTGCAAACCCCTTCTCCACTGCCTCAGTCCATTGAATTTCTCCTTTTGTTGCCTGGGCTTTCTTGAAAGCCTGAAGCAGGGGCTTGGTATAAGAGCTGTAGTCGCAAACCCATGCTCTGGCATAATTGCACAGGCCTAACAAGCTTTGCATTTGTTTTATCGTGAGTGGTTTATCCGTGTTCATGATAGCTTCAGCCCTTTCTGGGGTTACCTTTTTCCCTTTGTGTGAGATTAGCTGGCCTATGTACAGCAACTCTCGCTGACAGTATTGTATCTTTGCCTTATCCACTTTGTATCCTTTCGCAGATAGGATTGTCAGTAGCTGGACAGTGTCGCACCTGCATTGTTCCTCAGTGGTGCTGCAGATCAGAATGTCATCCACATACTGCAAAACAACACTGTCTACTGCAATATTGTTCAGGTCCATCTGCAGGAGTCTGTTGAAAATGGATGGAGACTCACAGTACCCCTGTGGCAACCTCGTGCTTTTCAGGCGCATTTGTCTGAAAGTAAATGACGTCAGATCTTGAGAGTCATGGTGCAACGGATTGAGAAAAACGCATTTTTCAGGTCAATCACCGTGAAATATTTAGCCTCATTTGGTATGTTGCACATAATTGTGGATGGATTAGGGACTAGAGGGAATTCGGCTTCAACTATATCGTTTAATGCTCGTAAATCTTGGATTAACCACCAAGACCCTCCCTTTGATTTCTTGACAGGGTAAATAACCGTGTTGCAACGTGATTCTGACTTCACCAGGATGTCCTGCTCCATCATGGCGGAAATTGTCTTTGCAATCCCCTCATCTGCCTCTCTGGACCTGGGATATTGTTGCGCTCGTGGTAAAATTGCTCCTAGTTTCAGTTTAATTTTTACTTCACCTGCCCCTTTCAGGAGGCCTATGTCATAGGGCCCTGTAGTCCATACCGCGGCAGGCACTTGGGCCATGTCGTCATCAAAGTATTCTGGACGTATCAGCGCCAACATCATTCTCTGTGGCACCTCCCGTTTGATCATTTTGACCCAAAATGTGAGACTTACTTCCACCCTCGTCTCTTCCAGGTCAGGGTGTTCTTCGAACAGATCATCATCAGTGACGTCATTCATTCCCCTTCTTCGATGGTGATAATAGCACACCATTGTTTGCCTTCATCCTCATATCCTTCTACCAATACCACTTTCCCTTGCACTGCGGCAGATTGTATCATTAAGGGAAACACTTGTTCCTCCTCTTCGTGCATAGGTATTCTGGGTCTGAATAAAAACTCATCAGGTGTCCTCATAGTTCTATCTGCGATGCCTGGCAATCCCCCCATGAGCACCCGCACCCCATATGCGAAGACTTCTGGCTCTAATGGTATAGCTCTCATGGCTATACGTCCGAAATATGCTCTGATCATTTTGCACACGTTTGAATAATGCATTCCTGGAGTGGAGCACACTATATCGTTCTCGGTAAACGAGATTGTCATATTCAAATTAGTCATTAAGTCCCGACCCAGGATGTTTACTGGGGTCTGACATGAGTATAATAAGGGTACATTAATTTTGCGCTCTCCCACAGAGACTGGGTGTGCGTCTGTAAAGGGAACTCTACTGTGAGCTCCCGTGAAACTCTGAGTATCTATGGCCTCGCCGGACAAGGAAAACTTGCCTTCTCGTATGCACGAGTGCGTCACACCCGTGTCAACTAAGAAGGAATATTCTTTACCCCCAATGACGACATTCACCCTAGGATCCCTATTAGGGTCTGATGTCACTGATAGTATAGAACACATCAGAGTCCCCCGTGAGCTGTCCTATTTCATATATAAGTTCGGCCCACTGTATACTTGTTGATTTCCCCCCGCCCCAGGGGTTACTCCCCCTCCCGAGCCAGTACCCTGTGACATTTGCGGTGGTGCCTGCTGGGACTGTCCCTGCGATACGTTCCCCATGTGCGGGCGTTGAACAACTTGCTGTGCACCTTGCTGCAGGCCTGGCGCCTGCTGCTGCACTGCGTGATTTTGTGCAGTGCCCTGCTGCGGGACGGCAGGCTGATTCACCATGCCTGCCCATATCCCTTGGCTATTTTGCCACATGCCTTGGCTTCTGCACACACGAGCCACATGATGTCCTGTTATTCCACACAGCCAACACACTGGCGGTGGTCGGGCCATCTGTCCATCTGGCATAGCTGGACCGCCCATCTGCGCGTTCTGAAAGCCACTTTGATTATTCTGAAAGCCTCCCTGGTTACCTCGAAACCCTCCCTGATTACTCTGCCATCCTCTTCCTCCAAATCCCCTCCCCCTCAGATAAAATCCCGATTTTTCTGCGATGGGTTAGTTGCTTGCTGTGCACTTGGCTCAGCTGGGCTTGTCAGCATGGCTCCCTCGAGAACATACTTTGAGAGTGTCTTTTGCACCAGCTTTGGCTCCTCACCCTTACGGGTTGCTTCCTTTTTCCGATTCTTTTCTTGCAGCAGTCTACAGTAGTGTGCAATTGTCAACTTTATTTTGGCCCATGGTTTTGCTTCTATTCCTACTAATTTCTTGAGCTGTTTTTGCACTGGCTCCGGCAACCCTTGGCATAATATATGGTAGAATACAGGGATAGATTTCGTCCAAGACTCATGCGTTTCGAGCACCCATGCGTCTTGAAAATTCTGGATATAGATCAACGGATCGTCTGACTCTTTCATTTTCCGAGTCATTATAGCCCCCATATCAGAAGTGTCTGGATATAGCATTCACAGTGCTTTCCACACTGCTGCCCTACAGTTATTAAATGGTGCTCCCTCATGGGAGGTGTTAGTTAGGGTTACCCTAGGATAGCCTGCCCGTTTCCATACATCAACTGCTCTTTCACCAAGTATGTCAGATGTTCGCGACCGTTGACAAGCAGAAAAACAGTGGAAGACGTTGCAAAAAGGGTGTAGAAGTGTTAAAAATTATGCTAGAAGGTGTCAAATGGCAGATTTTTAAGATGAAACTGTTTAAATTGGACAAAAATGTTCCTATATTGTTAAAGGGATGTTATGGTTAAGTTGCACTAATAAAGACCTATGCAATTCACTGAAAAAACATTGTTAAAGGGACATTATGGTTAAGTTGCGCTAATAAAAACCTATGAAATGCAATGAAAAAAACAGTATTACAGGGATGTCATGGTTACAAGTAAAACCAAAAAAAAAAAAGACATTCGCCAGTTATGGTAAGCTAAGCAACCATAACTCGCACCACCACCGTGCACTTCTCAGAGTAACACCCAGGACATGAAGGATGACATCACAAATGTCAGTGATCACATCACTGAAGACATCACATATCTGGGCCACTTGTTTTGTCTACTGACATGATTAGGCTAGTTCTTTATTTTTACTGACAATGAGAATATCTCAAATGTAAATGGTGCTATATAGCTAAACATTAACCTTTATATATGTTCTTAAAATAGTTTCCTTAGAGTTTAATCTGAGCTCACAGTGCACATGCATGGGACAATTAGCAGGCCTCAAACACACAATTACTGCCCTTATCCCAGGCAGGTAGAGCAGGATCTGGACCCAATCTGAACTAAAAATGGCAAAAGTAATAAAATGAATGTTGTGATAATACATGTGCATGTATAAGACACAAAGCAAATGTGCACTAAACATGAAGAACAAGTACGTTAGGTAGCATGCATTTATAGATGAAGAATATTAACATGGCATGCTTAAGACATGAAGAATTCTAACATAAGCAATGTATGAGGATAAATGCAACATGAACACCATGCAAATATATTTCACTAACAAAGAAACGCATTAATTGACAGCCATCATTTCTAAAATGGAAGCTGAAGCATGCTTTCAAATAGACAAACACCTCAAGGCTTTGAGAGAAGGCAAAATGATGAAACCACAGAAATGCAGATCTGCCAAGGTTACCACAAATTAAGGGAGTGTCACAACCTTGAAATTATATGATATGATATTGCATTTATAATGCGCCTATACACAAGTGTTTCAAGGTGCGACAAGGCAAGGGGGAAAAACAGAGGGAGGACAAAAACTGCAATCTTACTAGGCCTAGTGACATTCAGATCGCGCAAGTGCAGGGCAACGGGGAGGGGAGAAGTTCCTGGGGGGTGGGTGAGAGGATGGGAGGATGGACAAGTGCAGGACAAAGAAAACAGCAGGAAACAACAAGTAGTGCAACCAACGGGTGGCAAGTTCGGGTGCTCAGAAGTGCAGCAAACAACAAGTGTCTAATAAGTGCAGGAGAGGGGACTGTAGGGTTCCAGATACAACTCACAAGTGCAGGGGGTGCCAAGAGGCAGAGCAGGTTTGCAGCTGGACAGGTAGGGCCCTGGGCCCGAATTCAGAAGGTGGCCTAGTGACCATGCGTGGATCAGACAGGAGATCATCAGGGGAGAGGAAGAGAGGGAAGAGAGAAGGGGAAGCAGAGGAAGGTCTTGAGGTGCTTCCGGAACCGGAGATGGATCTGCTCAAGTTTCAGAGAGGCAGAGACGTTGTTCCAGAGGGAGGCACCAGCCGAAGGAAGAGATCTGTCCCAACTCGTTTCTTGGCGAAGCGACTGACCCTCAACGAGT